>NC_137047.1:38136456-38157747 GCF_032717465.1 Coenobita brevimanus
TGCAGCAAGTTAATGAGATGAGAGTACCGTTAAGTCTTTGTTTTGTTGATTTTGAAAAGGCTTTTGATAGTGTTTCGAGAGAGACTATGGGGAAGATCATGAGACATTATGGAATACCAGAGGAGTTTGTGAGGGTCATTATGAACATGCATGAGGACACATTTTGTAAAGTGATGGTTGATGGTTGTCTGAGTGATTCGTTTGAAGTCAAGTCCGGAGTAATTCAAGGTGGTGTTCTATCGCCTTTACTATTTATATTGGTCATTGATTACATTATGAAACGCGTTGGAACAGAAACCGGTGCAGGTATACTTTGGGGAGAGAACAGGAAACTTTTGGATTTAGATTATGCAGATGATATAGTTTTGATTTGTGATGGGCCAGAAGAGATGCAGAGAGTGTTAGACTGTTTGGTGAGTGAAGGTCGCAAGGTGGGTTTGGTTATTAATTGTTGAAAAGCTGAAATAATCAATGTGAATATGGAAAATGCGCAGGAATGTGTAACTGGAGGTATGGTTGTAAGGCAAGTTGATAGGTTTAAATAATTAGGTACTTATTTAGCCAAGGATGGTTCTTTGAACTTTGAATTCGAGGAAAGGTTAAAGAAGGCTAATCAGGCAATGGGAATGCTTAAAAATATTTGGAATAATAACAATTTTTCTGTGCATACAAAAAATCAAACTTTATAAGGTAATGGTTAGGAGTATCTTAATTTATGGACACTAGTCTTGGTACAGCACAGTGACTATGGAAAATAAATTCTTGGTGTTTGAAAACAAAGCACTTAGAAGAATATTGGGAGTTAAGTGGTGGAAAAGGATACCAAATAGTAGAATTAGAGAAATAACGGGAGTGCAGTCGGTCGATGAATATGTTAGGTTCTCACGATGGAAGTGGCTAGGACATGTATATAGGAGACAGGGAATAGTACGAGGTACACCAGGGTGGGTGGCACTTGGTAGGAGAGGTAGAAGAAGGCCAAAAGAGACGTGGGTGAGGACAATGAGACGGGAAGCTGGAGATGAGTGTTCGGAAGATCTTGAGGAGTTAGCACAAGATAGGATGTGGTGGTGTGAGTTCATCGAGGCCCTATGCATCCCCGAGGGTGCCACAGGAAATGATTGATTGATATATGTGTATATCTATATATATAATATATATATATATATATATATATATATATATATATATATATATATATATATATATATATATATATATATATATATATATATATATATACTGTTACGGAACAGAGAGAGATAATGAACATTTCAAGTGAGAATACTAAAATCACTACTGTCCCGCAAAGTTCTAGGTTCAAAACAAAAGACTTAGGTAAAATTACAAGTTAAAGTTTAATGCTCAAACTAACAACTAAACATTCAGGACTCATAAGGATAATGTAATGGCAAAACAGGTTACATATATGGTTAACTGCAATAGCCTCTATTAACACGAAATTAGCAAGAGCAAATTTATCTAAGTCAGCCCTCATAAAATGAGAAAACCGGATATTGTTTAGTTAAAGCAAGATATAACATTATTACAGATACAAAATATTACTAATAATGGCCGACAGCATGGAACCAATATGAATCATAAAAACTTTACCAGGCTTACGAATTAACGCCTTAGGCTATACAGTACAAGAAAAATGGTAATAACACTTATACTCAAATTATACAGCAGCTAGATGGCTGGAGACTTCCTGAGCACTCACAAAACTAATAATATACTGTACACGGGAGGACAGAGATATGAACAGAATGAGGAGTAGATCTAAGTGGCAACTCATTATATAGGGGGCTGGCAGAGCTTGATTCAACTTGTAAGAAGGACGCGCAGATGAAGGCATAGGGGACAAAGAGTTGACAATCCTGCTCTGAACAACAGAAAGAACGACTTACTCTACTATAAGGGGGAGAAGGGGGGAGTGAGGTAGAACACGCAAGCCTGGTCACTATGGAAGCGACGTGGCAAATCGTGAACAAACATGCAGCATACTGTACATTAGGATTATACAAAGGATGATGCAGTCATGAACGAAACTGTATCATAAGTTAGAATTATACAAGAGATGATGAAATCATAGGCTATGTTACACCTCCCCACAAAGAAAAGGAAATTTCTTATTACTCTAAAACAATCGGTCTAAAGTCTAGAAAAGCAATCTGCAATAACATTTTCTTTCCCCTTGACATGTTGTATGTCTAATGAATACTCCTGAAGAAGTAGACTCCATCTTGTCAATCTCTGATTTTTATATTTAAACTTACTAAGGAATTTCAGTGGGTTAAGATCGGTATAAATGACTATGGGGCCAAAACCAGAACAAAAATAAAATGAAAAATGCCGTAAACCCAAAATCAAGGCCAAAAGCTCTTTCTCAATAGTTGAGTAGTTCTTTTGAGGTGGAGTGAACTTCTTACTGTAATAAGATACAGGGTGTTCAATACCCTTATCATCCTCTTGCAGCAAAACAGCCCCAACTCCTGTATCACTTGCGTCAACAGCCATCTTAAAAGGCATAGCAAAACTTGGAGTAGCGAGCACTGGCTGACTTAATAGAATAGCTTTAAGTTTGCTGAAAGAGGATTCACAGTTATCGGTCCAGACAAATTTAACTTCATTTTTCAGTAGGTCTGTAAGTGGTGATACAAGAATTGAAAAGTTAAGAACAAATCTCCTGTAATAACCTTCCATTCCCAAAAATCTTTGTAGCTCTTTCCTACTTTTAGGTCTGGGAAGATCACTTATAACCTGAACCTTAGCTCCTGGTGGTGCAACGTGTCCATCACCAATTACGTACCCAAGGTAATGAACTTTAGCTTGACCAAACTCACACTTTGAAAAATTAACTACAAGATCAGCCTGAACCAAACGCTCAAGAAATTTACTGACATGGCATAGGTGATCTTTCCAGTTGTCACTGAAGATTAATACATCATCAATATAAACAACACATCCTGACAAACCCTCTGTTACAACATTCATGAGCTTCTGAAATGTGGCTGGTGCATTCTTCATACCATATGGCATTACAGAACATGCAAAAGTCTTTCCTAGTGTTCCAAAACATGAGATCTCCCTAGCCCGTTCAGTCATAGGTACTTGCCAGTATCCCTTTAACAAATCAAACTAACTTATGTACCTAGCCTTCTGATCTTGTCTATGCAATCTTCCACGCGAGGGAGAGGGTAAGTGTCTATTTTGGTTATCTGATTATCACGTCTGTAGTCGATGCAAAGCCGCTGTTACCCACCTGGCTTAGGGACTAGAGTGACAGGAGAACTCCACTCGCTCTGACAGGGCTCAATCATATTGTGGTTCAACAGGTAGCCAAGCTCCTTCTGGATGAGAAGAACTTTCACTAGGTTCACACAGTAAGCAGGCAGTTTAATTGGCTTTGCATCTCCAACATCGATATCATGCATCAACACAGTGGTTCATCCTGGAGTGTCACGGAACACTTGCGGGTACTCCTGCAGTAATGCCGAAAACTCCTGCCTTTCCTCGGGAGATAGATGAGAAAGCTTAGTCTGGAGATCATTCATGATATCAGGATTCTTCCCCAAACTATCACTCAGGCTCATACTGCATGGGAGAGCTTCACTTGCAGACTCGGGTGGAACAGTTACAGTGCAGACTGGGTTATTTTCGTCTCGGCTGTGATATAACTTTAGCATGTTGATGTGACAAAGTTGCTTGTTCTTTCTACGATCTGGTGTGGCGATGACATAGTTGACATCACTGAGTTTCTTCTCCACGAAATAAGGACCACTAAACTTGGCTTGAAGAGGATGCCCATGCACTGGTAGCAGAATCAAAACCTGATCTGGCTGAAAGTGGCGTAATCTGGACTTCTTATCTTACCAAGTCTTCATATTTTCCTGAACAGTTCCTAAATTCTCTCTCGCCAGCTGTAAAGCAGTGGACAGCCGTTCTTTGAACTTCATCACATACTCCAGCAGGTTGACGTCATCTTCCTCCGACAGCCAGCATTCCTTGAGTAGCTTAAGGGGTCCTCTTACTTCATGGCCAAACAGTAGTTCAAAGGGTGAGAAGCCCAGTGATTCATTTGGAGATTCTCTTGCGGCAAATACAACAAATGGAAGACCTTCATCCCAATCTTTCTGATGTTCCAAACAGTATTTCTTGAGCATTGATTTGAGTGTTTGATGATATCTCTCCTACGCTCCTTGGGTCTGGGGATAGTAAGCTGAAGACGTGATCTGGGTGATGCCGAACTCTTTCAGAGACTGCTTGAAAACATTTGACATGAAATTTCTTCCCTGGTCTGACTGTACCTCTTTGGGCAGACCAACCTTGGTGAAGAACCCTAGCATTTCCTTAACCACGTCCTATGCTGAGATATTTCTGTGTGGAATGGCTTCAGGATAACGAGTAGCCATATCAATCAGGGTCAACACATAAGAAAATCCTGAAGAAGTCTTAGGAAGAGGGCCCACAATATCCACCAACACACGGGTGAATGGCGCCTCAAAAGGAGGAATGGAAACTAGAGGTGCAAGCTTTTCAGTCTGATTACACTTCCCCACAACTTGACAGGTGTGACAAGACTTACAATACCAGGAAACATCTCTGAAGATACCTGGCCAGTAGAAGTGTTTCAAAATGCGTGCCACAGTCTTCCTCACTCCAAGGTGTCCTGCCAAACTGGAATCATGAGCCACTCTAATGATATCCTGCCTTCAAACACGAGGGATGACAACTTGATGTACAACCTCCCATTCACAGTCGGCTGATGCTGTTGGGGGTTTCAACTTCCTCATAAGTACTCATGACTTTATATAATAACAAGTAGAAGCACCAGCTGACTCTTCCTCACTGCAAGCAGAGTTAGCTAGACCTTTCAACTCAGGGTCAGGAACCTGCAACTCAACCAACTCTTGACGAGAAAAATTATCAACACTACGGGGTACTGCCTCATCTGGTGAGTGGTCCAAATTAGCAAGAAAAGTGTCAGCTAGGATAACATCATCATCATCATTATCCTCTAAGTCACCAGTAACTTTAGACTTAGCCCTAGTGACAGCACATGCAGAGAACACATCAGGGACATAACAATCCTGGGTCGCAGTCACTGGTTCACTAGACAACTGAGGAGCTGGACACACTTGACTTCCACCAATATCATTTCCAAGTAAGAAAGTTACACCTGACATTGGGAGAGTCTCAACCAACCCAACCTTAACAGAACCATTAACAAAACCAGACTCTAAATTCACTCTGCACAGAGGGACAGAGAAGTAATTATTACCTACCCCTTGTAAGATTACAGTTTCATCAGAGGAATTAACATTAGAGCCTAGAACACTGGTCAGCATAAGGGATTGGCAGGCACCTGTATCACGATATATTTTAACTGATTTCCTGTCATTACTGTCCAGAGGACTGACAAAACCATCAGACAGGAAATTAGCACATGAACTCTTGAGAGTGTCACCCACTTTACTGCTCCAAAGAGGAGCTTCATCATGAGAATTTAATTTACCCCTCAAAGCAGGTTCGGTTAACTCGGTTAACCTCTACACCGCGGGCTTGTTTACCAATGACTTGCGTGTCCCGCGGGGTTATTTGGGCTCCGACAGACTCTCAAAAAATATTTGCCAAAAATCAGTTATTAGTCCTAGAATAATAAAATTACATATGCTTATGGCACATACCTTCAGCTTTCTCCTGGAATGATTGTTGAGCCTTCGTCGGTTACTGTAGGACTTGTTGAGACCTCTGAAGTAGGGTAACAGAAGTCTCCACTTTACACTTCCCGACAACCCGTAATATGATTACCACAGCCAGATACAAACACTATAAACACTATTCTACAATTTTCAAGTAGTTTGGGATCCATACTAAAAAAAAAACACTGTGAAAGCAATGGAAATTACGAGCGCGTCTGATCGTCGCACTGGCACTAGTTCGCTCTTGGTACTCTGTCATTTATTATTCATAAAACCCCTCACACTTTATATTTCTATTACTATATAACACTTATATATATCTACAGTCTTTATCCATAAGTTTCCTTCAGTAGTATTAGTTTATTGTCACTGTAGGGATTCAATTTCTTTCAGTAAAATACGTAGCATTCACTTTCTCGTTATGTATACTAGCATTGAGAGTGAATGTCACTTTCATCTTCACTCTCATAACTCATAGCATTCAGACATGCTAGAGTGAAACTTTCACTTTCATTACTCCTAGGGTATATACTCGTATTCTTATAATACTACTCATTTTCATTTCTATTTACCTTGTCTATTTTATTTACGTTATTTACATTTCTATTTTATTTACACTGTGTTATGCACTGTCACTTGAAGTAACTTATAAAACTATTTTTCATTGTTCACGTACACTATATTTACATTCATTACTTTCACTTGTTGTTTACACATTATTTACACATTATTTACAATTCCACTTGTACTGTTTTACTCAATAGAAAGATCGTAGTCAATCTTTTATCAATTGTCAGCCCTTTACCTCTTTCCACACGAGGTTTAGTAGGGGGTAAAGGTCACAGGGCCTTTTGCATGGGGGTGAAAAATTCCTTGAAGTCAGCAAGAAGAAACATACGTACCTTCACTTCGGAAGATGAGAGTAAACTGATAACGGAGGGCCAGGGTGGAGGCCTAGTTAGGGGATATTCAGAACTACCAATGTTAGCTCTTGAAACAGCTATGTCTAGCACTGAAATGATTGGCAGGAAATCTAGACAATACATTATAAATTAGGTAGTTCCAGGTGAATGTAAATATCGCTTAGGCTTCTCCCTTCCCTTCTTACATGTATATTTATTACGAAAATAGATTATACGGCATATTTCAAGGGGAAAAAAACAGCGAAAATTAGCGAACGAGTGAACGTGAGGTGTTGTCAGGTGATAATTAGCCAATTCCAGGTGTATGGCACTCTCACTTACCTTATTTCTTTCCTGTATATATTATTTGGTATAAGAATAGGACATAGGGCTTATTTCAATGGATGAAATCAGTGAAAAATTCCAGGGAAGATTTACTTAGCGTAGCATGGCCGGGCAGGCGAGAGGATAGGGTAATGGAGGGGGGGTAGGGAGGGGAGTCAAGAACAGGGAGAAATGGCTAAATTGTCAACAATGGATGGGAGTACAGATGAGATTAGGAGTGCTGACTAGTGTTGGACATTGGCAGTACTGATAGATGATACAAGCCCCCACTTGGAAGTCCGTGTGAATTCAAAATAACATAGAATCACAAAAACGATGCCCCGCGGTATGATCCCTTGCTTCCAAGCGTCACGAAAGTGACGCCCTGCGGTTAAGGGGTTAAAGAATTCTGGGAACTCTCAAGGGTGGACACTAGACCAATTGACTGAATATTTAAAGACTCCTTTTTGTTCACATCAGGCTGTCTCCTGAAGCATTTCTCCGTAGTATGACCAAGCTTACTACAATAAGTACATTTACTTTTCTGAAATCTTGAGGTGGAGCTGGTATTTACTTCCTGAGAAACATCATCTTTATTCTCTTTCCTGTTACCTGTACTCTGAGAAGAGGCAACGTACTTACTCTCAGCTTTCCTTTTTTCTTTAGAATATCTCTTGTGAGTGAGAACATATTCATCAGCTGAAACTGGAGCATTAGACAAATTATCTATTCTTTTCTCATCAAGATATAAGCTCACATCTTTATTAATACACCTTTTGAAGTCCTCCAGCAAAATCATCTGCTTAAATTTATCAAAATCAGAATTTACATTCTTAGAATTTAACCACTGCTCTAACAGATCTTCTTTGATTTTTGCATACTCAACATGGGATTGCTTATCTTGCTTATAAAATTTCCTAAATTTTACTCTATAGGCTTCAGGAACAAGCTCATAGGCCTTAAGAATTAAGCTCTTAAGTATCTATCTATCTATCTATCTATCTATATACCTAGGCTGCTTTCCCCAAGGAAAGGGAGGTAGCCGAGACAGGACGACACACTCCCCATTTACTCATCCATTCAAACACATTCATTTGCATCTTAGCCTCAAGGGGAGAACGGACAGATCCTCACCGCACCGCACCGCACAAGGGTCAACTGTGCAATACAATCAGTGACATCCGCAGCAAGGCCCGACAGCAGAGCTGGTTTACCCCTGCCACATCATAACAGACCCATCCCCTTATCCGCACCTGACCTGACTAGCTGATCAGACCAAATGCGGGAGAATATCCCCTCAGTGCTGCATCATCACTTATTCATTCACAATTTCTCTCCATTTATTTCTCATGCACAGCCTCTCTTCCTTGCTCAACAGACATCCCTCTCGCATCCAGTGCTCTCTTCACACTGTCCATCCATCCTATTCGTGGTCTTCCTCTCAGCCTTACACCTCTCACATCAGATCTAGTTATCTTTTTCACCAAACGCTCATTATCCATTCTCTCCATATGCCCAAACCAACGCAACACCCTCTACTCAACTCTACCAGCCATCTCCCGAACAACTGCAGTTCTCCTTCACACTTCATCATTTCGCACTCGATCCATACGCGTCACTCCACACATACTCCTCAGACACCTCATCTCCATTACATTCAAACTACATCATAATTATCAGATTAATCCTGAGGCACAGATGCATAAGTTACTTGAGCTTTACCGGTGAGAACACGCTGAAAGAGTACTGGCCAATACTTTTTGGGCTTATTAAAACCTGTAGCTACCCTCTCAAACAACTGAAAATACTTAGTTAAATCAGATTCATTAATAGAAAGGGACAAGTTTAACATTTTTAGCCACATCAAAATCATCAGAGCTAGATGATCCAGTTCCATCTTGTTTCATGCGATACTCATGGTCTGCCTGAATCCTAGCAAGTTCAATTTGTGCCTCCTGAATACGAGCCTGAGACTCAGCCTCCTTAGCACGTGCCTGAAACTCAGCCTCCTTAGCACGTGCCTGAAACTCAGCCTCCTTAGCACGAGCCTCCTGCAGGGCTAGCTGAAACTTAGCTATTTCAATCTGCTTTTGCTCATCTGGAGGAGTTACGAGTACATTAAACAAGCTTTTATTAACCATGCCAACAATTTGATCTTTAGAATGATGAGAGTGAACAGCAATTCCCAATTGTTGAGCAACAACCTTGAGTTCATTCTTTGTTTTGTTTTCTACATCACACACTGTTTACACGTTTGACAAAAAATCTTTCGCTTCATCAAGACTAGTAATAGTAGACATCATGAATAAATCACAGTCACAATACAGTATATCAAGCAATATCCTTATGATAATATCCTGAATATCCTGATGAGAGGTCGCCAAATTAATGTTACGGAACAGAGAGAGATAATGAACACTTCAAGTGAGAATAGTAAAATCACTACTGTCCTCTTATCAGGATATTCAGGATATTATCATAAGGATATTGCTTGATATTTTGTGACTGATTTATTCATGCTGTCTACTATTACTACTCTTGATGAAACCAAAGATTTTTTGTCAAATATGCAAACAGTGTGTGATGTAGAAAACAGAACAAAGAATGAACTTAAGCTTGTTGCTCAACAGTTGGGAATTGCTGTTCACTCTCATCATTCTAAAGATCAAATGTTGGCATGATTAATAAAAGCTTGTTTAATGTAATTCCTCCAGATGAGCAAACGCAGATTGAAATAGCTAAGTTTCAGCTAGTCCTTCAGGAGGATTGTGCTAAGAAGGCTGAGTTTCAGGCACGTGCTAAGGAGGCTGAGTCTCAGGCTCGTATTCAGGAGGCACAAACTGAACTTGCTAGGATTCAGGCAAACCATGAGTATCGCATGAAACAAGGTGGAACTGGATCATCTAGCTCTGATGATTTTGATGTGGCTAAAAATGTTAAACTTGTCCCTCCTTTTAATGAATCTGATTTAACAAAGTATTTTCAGTTGTTTGAGAGGGTAGCTACAGGTTTTAATTGGCCCAAAAAGTATTGGCCAGTACTCCTTCAGACTGTTCTCACCGGTAAAGCTCAAGTAACTTATGCATCTTTGCCTCAGGATCAATCTGATAATTATGATGTAGTTAAGAGCTTGATTCTTAAGGCCTATGAGCTTGTTCCTGAAGCCTATAGGGTAAAATTTAGGAAATTTTATAAGCAAGATAAGCAACACCATGTTGAGTATGCAAAAATCAAAGAAGATCTGTTAGAGCAGTGGTTAAATTCTAAGAATGTAAATTCTGATTTTGATAAATTTAAGCAGATGATTTTGTTGGAGGACTTCAAAAGGAGTATTAATAAAGATGTAAGCCTATATCTTGATGAGAAAAGAATAGATAATTTGTCTGATGCTGTAGTTTTAGCTGATGAATATGTTCTCACAAGAGATATTCTAAAGAAAAATGGAAAGCTGAGAGTAAGCACGTCGCCTCTACTCAGAGTACAGGTAACAGGAAAGAGAATAAAGATGATGTTTCTCAGGAAGTACATACCAGCTCCACCTCTAGATTTCAGAAAAGTAAATGTACTTATTGTAGTAAGCTTGGTCATACTACGGAGAAATGCTTCAGGAGACAGCATAATGTGAACAAAAAGGAGTCTTTAAATATTCAGTCAATTGGTCTAGCGTCCATCCTTGAGAGTTCCCAGAATTCTTTAACCGAGTTAACTGAACTTGCTTTGAGGGGTAAATTAAATTCTCATGATGAACCTCCTCTTTTGAGTAGTAACGTGGGTGACACTCTCAAGAGTTCATGTGCTAATTTCCTGTCTGATGGTTTTGTCAGTCCTCTGGACAGTAGTGAGAGGAAATCAGTTAAAATATATCGTGATACAGGTGCTTGCCAATCCCTTATGCTGACCAGTGTTCTAGGCTCTAATGTTAATTCCTCTGATGAAACTGTAATCTTACAAGGTGTAGGGAATAATTACTTCTCTGTCCCTCTGTACAGAGTGAATTTAGAGTCTGGTTTTGTTAATGGTTCCGTTATGGTTGGGTTGGTTGAGACACTCCCAATGTCAGGTGTAACTTTCTTACTTGGAAATGATATTGGTGGAAGTCAAGTGTGTCCAGCTCCTCAGTTGTCTAGTGAACCAGTGACTGCGACCCAGGATTGTGATGTCCCTGATTTGTTCTCTGCATGTGCTGTCACTAGGGCTATGTCTAAAGTTACTGGTGACTTAGAGGATAATGATGATGATGATGATGTTATCCTAGCTGACACTTTTCTTGCTAATTTGGACCACTCACCAGATGAGGCAGTACCCCGTAGTGTTGATAATTTGTCTCGTCAAGAGTTGGTTGAGTTGCAGGTTCCTGACCCTGAGTTGAAAGGTCTAGCTAACTCTGCTTGCATTGAGGAAGAGTCAGCTGGTGCTTCAACTTGTTATTATATAAAGTCAGGAGTACTTATGAGGAAGTTGAGACCCCCAGCAGCATCAGCCGACTGTGAATGGGAGGTTGTACATCAAATCGTCATCCCTCGTGTTTGTAGGCAGGATATCATTAGAGTGGCTCATGATTCCAGCTTGGCAGGACACCTTGGAGTGAGGAAGACTGTGGCACGCATTTTGAAATACTTCTACTGGCCAGGTATCTTCAGAGATGTTTCCTGGTATTGTAAGTCTTGTCACACCTGTCAAGTTGAGGGGAAGTGTAATCAGACTGAAAAGATTGCACCTCTAGTTCCCATTCCTCCTTTTGAGGCACCATTCACCCGTGTGTTGGTGGATATTGTGGGCCCTCTTCCTAAGACTTCTTCAGGATTTTCTTATGTGTTGACCATGATTGATATGGCTACTCGTTATCCTGAAGCCATTCCACACAGAAATATCTCAGCAAAGAACGTGGTTAAGGAAATGCTTGGGTTCTTCACCAAGTTTGGTCTGCCCAAGGAGGTACAGTCAGACCGGGGAAGTAATTTCATGTCAAATGTTTTCAAGCAGTCTCTGAAAGAGTTGGGCATCACCCAGATCACGTCTTCAGCTTACCATCCCCAGACCCAAAGAGCGTTGGAGAGATATCATCAAACACTCAAATCGATGCTCAGGAAATACTGTTTGGAACATCAGAAAGATTGGGATAAAGGTCTTCCATTCGTTGTATTTGCCGCAAGAGAATCTCCAAATGAATCACTGGGCTTCTCACCCTTTGAACTACTGTTTGACCATGAAGTAAGAGGACTCCTTAAGCTACTCAAGGAATGCTGGCTGTCGAAGGAAGATGACGTCAACCTGCTGGAGTATGTGATGAGTTCAAAGAACAGCTGTCCACTGCTTTACAGCTGGCGAGAAAGAATTTAGGAACTGCTCAAAAGAAGATGAAGACTTGGTAAGATAAGAAGTCCAGGTTACGCCACTTTCAGCCAGGAGATCAGGTTTTGATTCTGCTACCGGTGCATGTGCAACCTCTTCAAGCCAAGTTTAGTAGTCCTTATTTCGTGGAGAAGAAACTCAGTGATGTCAACTATGTTATCGCCACACCAGATTGTAGAAAGAACAAGCAACTTTGTCACATCAACATGCTAAAGTTATATCACAGCCGGGACGAAAATAACCAAGTCTGCACCGTAGCTGTTCCACCCAAGTCTGCAAGTGAAGCTCTCCCATGCAGTATGAGCCTGAGTGATAGTTTGGGGAACAATCCTGATATCATGAATGATCTCCAGACTAAGCTTTCTCATCTAGCTCCCGAGGAAAGGCAGGAGTTTTTGGCATTACTGCAGGAGTACCCGCAAGTGTTCCGTGTCACTCCAGGAAGAACCACTGTGTTGATGCATGATGTTGATGTTGGAGACGCAAAGCCAATTAAACTGCCTCCTTACCTTGTGAACCCAGTGAAAGTTCCTCTCATCCAGAAGGAGCTTGGGTACCTGTTGGACAACAAGATGATTGAGCCCTGTCAGAGCGAGTGGAGTTCTCCTGTCACTCTAGTCCCTAGGCCAGGTGGGTCACAGCGGCTTTGCATCGCCTACAGACGTGTTAATCAGATAACCATAACAGACACTTACCCTCTCCCTCGCGTGGAAGATTGCTTAGACAAGATCGGAAAGGCTAGGTACATAAGTTAGTTTGATTTGTTAAAGGGATACTGGCAAGTACCTATGACTGAACGTGCTAGGGAGATCTCATGTTTTGTAACACTGGGAAAGACTTTTGCATGTTCTGTAATGCCATATGGTATGAAGAATGCACCAGCCACTTTTCAGAAGCTCATGAATGTTGTAACAGAGGGTTTGGCAGGGTGTGTTGTTTATATTGATGATGTATTAATCTTCAGTGACAACTGGAAAGTTCACCTATGCCATGTCAGTAAATTTCTTGAGCGTTTGGTTCAGGCTAATCTTGTAGTTAATTTTTCAAAGTGTGAGTTTGGTCAAGCTAAAGTTCAGTACCTTGGGTACATAATTGGTGATGGACACGTTGCACCACCAGGAGCTAAGGTTCAGGTTATAAGTGATCTTCTCAAACCTAAAAGTAGGAAAGAGCTACAAATATTTTTGGGAATGGTAGGTTATTACAGGAGATTTGTTCTTAACTTTTCAATTCTTGTATCACCACTTACAGACCTACTCAAAAAGGGAGTTAAATTTGTCTGGACCGATAATTGTGAATCTTCTTTCAGTAAACTTAAAGCTATCCTATTAAGTCAGCCAGTGCTGACATTATATATATATATATATATATATATATATATATATATATATATATATATATATATATATATATATATATATATATTATGTGAGGAAGAAGGAACCAAAGGCCACGAGCCTGCAAATAACTGTTCCTTCCAAGAGAAAAACAAAATACGAGAGAGAGCCAAGTTGATGATACGATCATTTCGATATGCCTGGATATACTGCGTTTGAAAGACTGGTGATCGTAGGAAGCAGGAAATAAAGGCAGAAGGAGTCAGCTCCAGAGTTGACCTGTTGCATAAATGAAGGACTGGGAGTAACGGTTAACTCTTGCATTAGAGAGCTGGACAGAAAAGGGATGAGAATTTACTGCTAGACGGGTGCTACCGAATTGAGAAGAGCTGTATGTGGGGAACCTTCCCACACATGAGAGTTGTACTCCAGACAAGGGCGGACAAAACCCGTGTATATACTGTATATATATATATATATATATATATATATATATATATATATATATATATAGATATATATAGATATATATATATATATATATACATACATATACATACATACATATATATATATATATATATATATATATATATATATATATATATATATATATATATATAGATAGATAGATAGATAGATAGATAAATTGATAGATATAGATATAATGTAGATTTTGTGCAAAACTTGTGTTTTTTGTAAAATGACAAATTTGCAAAACTCCCATGATCAGAGTCCATTTGCAAATGAACAGACTGTTTGCAAAACGACCAAAACAAGTCTTTCTGATAAATGAAGCTAAAGGTTTGGTCAGTTTACTAAAAGGCCAGTAAACTGACGCTCATAACTTACTTGAGACTACTGTCCTTTTTGAAAAAAAGAAAGAAAAAGAAAAGAAAGAAAGAGGGAAACGTGATGGGTAATAAAGTGTTCAATTGATAACAGTAGTTAGGATGTGTGTGTGTGTGTGTGTGTGTGTGTGTGTGTGTGTGTGTGTGTGTGTGTGTGTGTGTGTGTGTGTGTGCTGACATGACGTTGTTGGCATTGTGAGTCTTGTGCTGGTGCAGTACAGACGTGGAGCGTGTAACTGTATCGCTGCATTCTATCCACCTATTCTCACAATCTGCCCGGACACAGTGCCTTATACTGCTTAAGTTAGAGCATAATAACACCCAGAATATTTCCACTGGATTTACGAGCTTGGACACTGAGGTATCTAATATTTGCCTGTTTAATTTTCTTATTTTCTCTTGAGCGTTCACTGAGTTTTTGAAACAGATTCCTGCTTTCATAAAAATTAGTTGTCATTCTTGCAAAACATTTTTCATTTAGTGTTTTCACTCTCTTGACTAATTTCTGTGTGTGTGTGTGTGTGTGTGTGTGTGTGTGTGTGTGTGTGTGTGTGTGTGTGTGTGTGTGCAGGCATGGCGTTGTTGGCACTGTGAGTCTTGTCGTGGTGCAGTACGGACGTCGGTTGTGTAACTGTATCGCTGCATTCTATCCATCCATTCTCACAGTCTGGCCGGACACAGTGCCTTATACTGCTTAAGTTAGAGCATAATAACACTCAGGATTCTTCCACTGGATTTGCGGGCTTCGACACTGAGGTACCTAATATTTGCCTCTTTACTTTTCTTATTTTCACTCGAGCTTTCGCTGGTCTTTCGAAACAGATTCCAGCTTTCATAAACATTTGTCATTTTTGCTCAGCAATCTGCATTTAGTGTTTTCTCTCTCATGACTAAATTCTGTATGTGTGTGTGTGTGTGTGTGTGTGTGTGTGTGTGTGTGTGTGTGTGTGTGTGTGTGTGTGTGTGTGTGTGTGTCTGTTTGGAAACCCGAACGGAAGCAAGATCGATATCTTTCTGGGGCAGGGAACGGTTTCGAATTTTAATATCATGAAAGCAGTTTCGTCAGGTTCTTCAAAAGAAAAACCAATTATTATAAAACACACACACACACACACACACACACACACACACACACACACACACAGAAATACTGTTACGCCAGTCTTGACGGAGACACTCCTTGAGTGAATCTATTTTGACAAGTAAGTACAAATGGCGAAGTCCTCCCATAAAAAAGTGTGCGACATCGTTTTGTATCAGTACGATGAGTTCTGGTCCTCAGGGAACGACTGTCTGCTATAATCCCCACATCGGTTATTATATACAATTCTTATACTTCCTCCACAATAATTTTTGCATTGTAATAATCGCGTTTTTGGATAATCTGAGCAAAGGGCCTACACGCCACAAGTAAATATATTCCACATATTACCCTGGTAGTTTTATGTGACTCACAACGATACCTATCCCTTCACTTTGATGACGTGTTTTATAATCCTAACCTCTCTTTTTGTTATCTCCGATTATTATATTCAGTTTAAAATAGAATTATCATGCTGGGGTGGATAAATATTTAATCCTCCTAGGTCGAGAATGGAGCCCCAAGATTATTAAGAGATAATGCCGGAATGAACTAAATATTGGAAATTATTAACGGATAGCCTACTAATGTGTAAGATTATAACGGGTCAAAAGATGTGTAATCTGAGTTCTGGATGCATTAGAAATACTTTTGCCCCAGCCAGATAAATGACCCAAATTAGAATTAGGTGTGCCTTAGCCTCTTCTCTCGTTTATTGAAGTAACTTGAAGAAACTACTGTGACTGACGCTGTGGGATGCAAATGAAAAGGTGATGGGTGGAGCGATTAGCATGTGAATGCACAGAGTTAGAAGTATTGTACAGCTGAAAAGGTCATTGATGAAAAGAAGGAAGAAAGTTGGTGATTGGACAAAATCCTGAGGAACACCACTATTGATGGCTCTGGGGAAAGATTGGAGGCCAACTACAGCAGCAGCAATAGAACGATCAGAAAGGAAACTGAAGAACAAGGTACAGATAGAGGATAGAATAAGCAACAGCCAAACTCGATCAGTTCCCTTTGGAATGTCATGAGCAATATAAAGTTTTTGCGAAAGTCCCAGTAGGTGGGTGACGAGGAGTCTGAAAGAAAGGGGAGATCAACAGTAGAGCGTACCTGGCGGAGCCCATACAGGCAATCGGTGAGAAGGTTATGGTAGAGAAGGTACTTTTTTTTTTTTTTATAGGGTGAATGATTTTAGAAGTGCTGGACGTTCAAGCAATATATATATATATATATATATATATATATATATATATATATATTACAGTCAATATCTATATCCAGACAATTTGTAAAGTGACTGAACTTTTCAGGCAATATGTGAATTGCCTGGTTCACCCAGTCAATTGAGAAATCAGCTAAAAATTGCAGACAATTTACAAAGTGACTAAAATTCTGATAGATTTTCTTGGCATATTGACTAATATGGGGTAATATACTGACATAGACAAACAAACAGTATTCTTGAGTAAAATTGTATTTTCTAAAACCTACGTGACGACAGAATGTGATAATAAAACCTACGTGATAATATAATGTGATAATAAAACAATGAAAGAATAAAATGTGACAATAAAGTAAGACATTAAATCAGTTTTTATTCTTACAGGTCAAACTAGAGTGGCACCGACTATTGCACTTGTGACCTTCTTTATAACATTTACAGCGATTTGTTTGACATTGTTTCTTACTCACAGTACAATTGCACTTAGCATAACCTTGACCACCAAACCTAGATGACTGCTGTACTGCCTGACGAAGTACTATTTCCTTGTCTGCACTCATCACCAAGGCTATACAGTTGCTGGGTACAAATATTAAACTGACTTCTACTGTAGCGTCCCTCAAGTATTCCTTCTCTCACGGCTATTCGATACATGTCATTTTCATTACGATCTAAGATAACACCTATAACATTTCGGGGATCACCTTTACCTTGATCAACCAACGGGATGGGAATTATCACATTATCTCCAGGATTACCAGGGGCATGATCTAAACGACTACGTTTCACCATGCGTTCAGCTTGGGCTAACTAACCAGCAGCTGCTCTTGACCGTTGAAGTGCTATGTTTTCTTGGAGCACATGAACTCTTCCTGTAGGATTCTGGTCACAGGGTGAATTGTCTGGATAGGCAGAACCCTCGGATAAACCATCAGAATGAACAAAAAAAGAATAAGAGCAATGGATTTTTAGCTTTATAAAAGAGAAAGTATTTACTTAATGGTGATAGATTTGACATGTGGTTAGAGCTGAGATCAGTTATCAGTTACCTTTTTTTATTTATTTATTTTTTTGTGTGTGTGAGTGTCACTACCTGGATGAGCGAAGTCCTCACGGTGAGTAGAACCCTCAGGTGAATCATCTGGATGAGTAGAGCCCTTCGATGAATCAACTGGACGAGTAGAGCACTCGGGTGAATCATCTGGATGAGCAGAGCACTCAAGTGGATCATCTGGATGAGCAGAGCACTCAAGTGAATCATCTGGATGAACAGAGCACTCAGGTGGATCATCTGGATGAGCAGAGCACTCAGGTGAATCATCTGGATGAGCAGAGTCCGAGGGGAAAGTGTAAGCTCCAAGTAAATCATCTTCAGTAACCATTGTCTTCAAAACTTTCTCTGGAAGTGCAGTTGAGCGTAGACCTACTCTGGCCTCAACACCGAAGAGTGCTTTGTATGGGGATTGTTTGATCCCAGAATGGTAACTGGTGTTCTTTTGAAACTGCACAAACTTGAGTCCCATGGGCCAGTCACTTGTATCATTATCACCTAACCATGAAACTAGCATGTCTTTTATATCACAGTTAAGGCCTTCAACTGATCCCTGACTCTGCGGATGCCTTGGTTTACCATGAACCATTAACAAGTCTGGCCAAAGAAGTTTGAGTTCCGAAATGACTAATGCTGTTAATTCACTACCATTACCGCTTTGATGAATTTGAGGTGCTCCAAACATTAAAAATATGTCCATTAGTTGGAATGCAACCTCAGCGGCCCTTTTTGAAGTTAAGGGACGCAATATGCAATACTTTGTTAGGTGATCTTGATACACCATTTTCCACTTATACTTTCCTTAGGCACAAGACTGCATGCCAACAAGATCCACCTGAGCTCGTGAGCCAAAGTCTTTGACAAAATCGGTTTAACAGTAACACCCTTGGTCGTACATTTTTCCGTTTCTTTTGACACTGAACATACAAAGATTTGAACAGTTCTACAGTATCTCTAGTAACGTTTGCATATCTTGACAAAGCTTTGACTATTCTGTCTCTGCCGCCATGTCCCGTCGTAATGTGAGCACGTTTTATTGTGTCAAACATATCCTCAATGTGCACAAAATAAACAGGTTCTTGAGTTATGTCATTCCGTTTTTTGATCAACTTTTCAACGTCTCCACACTGAAGAACTTCGTAAAGTCCAAGGATGTAATACTGCCGATTTGATTTATTTTTTGCAGATGCTGCTACCCTGAGTTCCTCTATCAGATTCTAGTACTCAATTTTAGTCAGTAGTAATGACTTTGAATCCGATTTTTTCTTCAACATCACTTTCTCGTAAAAAAGTGCTTCCTCTGAACACGCCATATGTTCTGCAAACGAACTACACCTCACGGAAGGACACAAGAGTAAATGCCAGGGACAAGGCCAACACACAACTGCACTGGCTAGCTACCCAGACGTCTGTACCTGTCACACACACACACACACACACACACACACACACACACACACACACTGATAAACTACCCAGACATCATCACACAAACTGCCAATAGGCAAACTGACCGATTACCCATACCAGGATTCAAACTCTAGTTTGACCTGTAAGAATAAAAACTGATTTAATGTCTTACTTTATTGTCACATTTTATTCTTTCATTGTTTTATTATCACATTATATTATCACGTAGGTTTTATTATCACATTCTGTCGTCACGTAGGTTTTAGAAAATACAATTTTACTCAAGAATACTGTTTGTTTGTCTATGTCAGTATATTACCCCATATTAGTCAATATGCCAAGAAAATCTATCAGAATTTTAGTCACTTTGTAAATTGTCTGCAATTTTTAGCTGATTTCTAAATTGACTGGGTGAACCAGGCAATTCACATATTGCCTGAAAAGTTCAGTCACTTTACAAATTGTCTGGATTTAGATATTGACTGTAACATATATATATATATATATATATATATATATATATATATATATATATATATATATATATGTAATATCTCTCATATTAGGACGCCCATCGTCCACTCACTTTGAGGTACTGCTGTTATCTGACTTACGTCTTCTTTTCTTTTTTCTTTTGTTTACCCTCTCTCCTCTTCCTATTGTTTCCCGTCCTTCTTGCCAGTATTTATTGCTCTCTTCTTTCCACTGCAAGTGGTTCTGACACCAAACAAGAGGCCTATTGGTTTCCTGTAATCCAGGAAACCATTTTTAACTCTGGTAGTTAACCATATATCCCCTAATGGGGTTATGTGGAGCTTGATATGGTGTCCCTATTGCTTGGGAGGATAGACGCAATACAGCTTCCATCCTGGGGGCATCTACAAATCCTCCCTTTTGCAATCCCCGCGTCTCGCTGTGGCGAGAGTGCTGTCTACCACAAGGGAACGTTGGTTCATGGCACAGAATAGCCCTTGAACGGTAGCAATTGCTTACCTGAGGTGGTGACGCAATTCTGCTCCACCGAAGAGGCCGGGATCACACAATAGCAAGCAACAACAACATCAACAGATCTATTGCTTACTTTATTCTTTCCCTGAACATACGTACCGCCACAGTGAATAGCATCATTAGGATTAAATATGACAAATGATTATGAAAGCTTTAGAACATCAAGTACACACAATTGCATACACATACTTTTATAATTGCGTCTCAATACTTTAAGGTTTGGAGCTATACAGTGTGTGTGTGTGTGTGTGTGTGTGTGTGTGTGTGTGTGTGTGTGTTGTCAGGAAAAAGCAAAAATTAAAAACATCAAGAATAAAGATTATATTATGGTCATATCTAGAGTAGAAGGGGTCATTAAGGCCGATAGTAAAACATTTCTGTTACAGCCTGACAACGATCAAATAACACTGATGGTTATTCAAAGTCTTCAGTGGCGCTGCTGTGTGAACAGGGACAAAGGGAAACAAGCTGCGGCAAACAGTCTGAACGATAAAAAAGGACACAAACTGTCTGATCAGAAGTAGGTTCATTGGTTAACATTCCGAACATTCCGTTCTTGTTGTTCAATACTATACTTGGAACTGAACACACTGGCAGACTGGGTCGAGTATAACAGGCTGACGATGGCCCCAGTCCAGTCCACCAAACACAATTTCTTCACTATCAGCAAATATGAACACCGGTGCTTCTCACATCACACTTAACGATGTACAAGTGCCATACAAACCATCCTGTAAAGCCTTGATGGAGTGATATATGACACTGGACGCACCTTCAAGGACCAAGTACAAATTATAATGGGACGGTGCACCTCCAGAATCACTGCTCTCAGGACAACTACAGGACCAGATTTTGAGGAACAAAAGAGAACCACTTTCCCTACTCCACAGACTTAAATATTTTAGATCAGTGATGATCTGTGCCTCGCTGCCATCCGGTCCCCTACCTATATAATACTCATTAAAACACTTTTGAAACCACAGAGAACAACGTCCAATGCATCACCACTGGCCGAACCAAAACCATTCAAACAGGCTCACTT
>NC_137047.1:38157847-38213964 GCF_032717465.1 Coenobita brevimanus
AATGAACACTTCAAGTGAGAATACTAAAATCACTACTGTCCACAAACCGTGTCCAGAGTTCAAAAGAAAAGAAGTTAGGTGTAAATTACAAGTTAAAGTTTACATGCTCAAACTAACAACTGTAAACATTCCAGGACTCATATAGGATAATTGGGGTAATGGCAAAAACCAGGTTAGCAGAATAGTATGGTTAACTGCAATGAGTCTCTTATTAACACGAAATTTAGCAAGTGTAACAAATTTATCTAAGTCAGCCCTGATAAAATGAGGAAAACCGGATAATGCTCAGTTAAAGCAAGATATATTATTACAGATACAAAATATTATTACTACCATTGGCTGACAGTAAAACTTTACATTAATCACAAAAACCTCACCAGGCCCACTGAACCAACACCTTATGCTATACAGTACAAGAAAAAAAAATGTAATAACACTTATACTCAAATTACACAGTTGCTAGATGGTTGGAGACTCTCCTGAGCACTCACAAAAATAATAACAACTGTACAGGGGGAGGACAGAGATGTGAACAAAATGAGGAGAGTAGATCTAAGTGGCAATTAATGCAGAGACTGAGCTCATTATATAGGGGCCGGCAGAGCTTGATACAACTTGTAAGAAGAACGCGCAAATGAAGCCATAGGGGGACAAAGAGTTGACACTCCTGCTCTGAACAACAGAAAGAACGCACTTACTCTACTATATGTAGGGAGGTAAGAAGGGGAAGTGAGGTAGAACACTTGAAGCTTGGTCACTATGGAAGTCATGAGGCGAATTACAGTCAAACATGCAGCATGTTACTGTACGTTAGAATTATACAAAGGATGATGAAATCACAGGCCATGTAACACTCTCCTCACAAAAAAAAAAAAAAAAAAAAAAAAAGAAATTTGCAAAGGAAATTTTCTTATTACACATAAAACAATCTGTCTAAAGTCTAGATAAGCAATCTGCAATAACATTTTTCTTTCCCCTTGACATGTTGTATGGTCTAATGAATACTCCCTGAAGAAGTAGACTCCATCTTGTCAATCTCTGATTTTTATCTTTAAACTTACTAAGGAATTTCCTCAGTGGGTTTTTTGATTGGTATAAATGACTTATGGGGTCAAAACCAGAACACAAATAAAATGAAAAATGCTGTAAACTCAAAAATTCAAGGTCAAAAGCTCTTTCTCAATAGTTGAGTAGTTTTTTTGAGGTGGGAGGTGAACTTCTTACTGTAATACAGATACAGGGGTCTTCAATACCCTGATCATCCTCTTTGCAGCAAAACAGCCCCAGCTCCTGATATCACTTGAAAGTCAACACTACCATCTTAAAAGGCTTAACAAAATTTGGAGTAAGCGTAGCAACTGGCTAATCTTAATAGGGATAGCTTTAAGTTTGGTGAAAGAGGATTCACAGTTATCGGTCCAGACAAATTTAACTCCCTTTTTCAGTAGGTCTGTGAGAGTGGTGATACAAGAAATTGAAAACTTAAGAACAAATCTCCTGTAATAACCTACTATTCCCAAAAATCTTTGTAGCTCTTTCCTACTTTTAGGTCTGGGAAGATCACTTATCTTAACCTGAACCTTAGCTGCTGGTGGTGCAACGTCAAGTCCATCTGACCAATTACACACAAGGTACTGAACTTTAGCTTGATTCCAAACTCACACTTTGATAAATTAGCTACAAGATTAGCCTGAACCAAACTGCTCCAAGAAATTTACTGACATAGCATAGGTGATCTTTCCAGTTGTCACTGAAGATTAATACATCATGCCCAATATAAACAACACACCCTGCCAAACCCTCTGTTACAACATTCATGAGCTTCTGAAAAGTGGCTGGTGCATTCTTCATACCATATGGCATTACAGAACATGCAAAGAGTCTTTCCTAGTGTTACAAAACATGAGATCTCCCTAGCACGTTCAGTCATAGGTACTTTGCCAGTATCCCTTTAACAAATCAAACTTACTTATGTACCTAGCCTTTCCGATCTTGTCTATGCAATCTTCCACGCGAGAGGGAGAGTGGTAAGTGTCTGTATTGGTTATCTGATTAACACGTCTGTAGTCATGCAAAGCCGCTGTGACCCAACTGGCTTAGGGTCTAGAGTGACAGGAGAACTCCACTCGCTCTGACAGGGCTCAATCATCTTGTGGTCCAACAGGTAGCCAAGCTCCTTCTGGATGAGAGGAACTTTTCACTGGGTTCACACGGTAAGGGAGGCAGTTTAATTGGCTTTGCGTCTCCAACATCGACATCATGCATCAACACAGTGGTTCTTCCTGGAGTGGCACGTGAACACTTGCGTGGTACTCCTGCAGTAATGTCGAAAACTCCTGCTCTTTCCTCGGGAGCTAGATGAGGAAGCTTAGTCTGGAGATCATTCATGATGTCAGGATTCTTCCCCAAACTATCATCTCAGGCTCATGCTGTGCATGGGAGAACTTCACTTGCAGACCTGGTGGAACAGCTACAGTGCAGACTGGGTCATTTGTCGTCCCGCCCATGACACAATTTTAGCATGTTGATGTGACAAAGTTGCTTGTTCTTTCTACGATCTGGTGTGGCGATGACATAGTTGACATCACTGAGTTTCTTCTCCACAGAAATAAGTTGACCACTAAACTTGGCTTGAAGAGGTTGCTCCATGCACCGGTAGCAAGAATCAAAACCTGATCTTCTGGCTGAAAGTGGCGTAACCTGGACTTCTTATCATACCAAGTCTTCATCTTCTCCCTGAGCAGCTCCTAAATTCTCTCTCACCAGCTGAAAAGCAATCGACAGCCGGTCTTGGAACTTCATCACAAACTCCAGCAGTAAGGTTGACGCGTCATCTTCCTCCGACAGCCAGCATTCCTTGAGTAGCTTAAGGGGTCCTCTTACTTCATATTGCCAATTAGTTCAAAGGGTGAGAAGCCCAGTGATTCATTTTGGAGATTCTCTTTGGCGGCAAATACAACGAATGGAAGACCTTTATCCCAGTCTTTCTTCGATGTTCCCAAACAGTATTTCTTGAGCATCGATTTGAGTGTTTGATGATATCTCTCCAACGCTCCCTTGGGTCTGGGGATGGTAAGCTTGAAGACGTGATCTGGGTGATGCCTCAACTCTTTCAGAACTGCTTGAAAACATTTGACATGAGAATTACTTCCCGGTCTGACTGTACCTCCTTGGGAAGACCAAACGTTGTGAAGAACCCTAGCATTTCCTTAACCACGTTTTTTGCTGAGATATTTCTAAATGGAATTAGGCTTCAGAGTAACGAGTAGCCATATCAATCAGGGTCAAACACATAAGAGAAAAAATCCTGAAGAAGTCTTAGGAAGACGGCCCACAATATCCACCAACACACGGGTGAATATGGCGCCTCCAAAAGGAGGAATGGGAACTAGAGGGTGCAACCTTTTTCGGTCTGATTACACTTCCCCATAACTTGACAGGTGTAACAAGACTTACAATACCAGGAAACATCTCTGAAAGATACCTGGCCAGTAGAAGGTGTTTCAAAAATGCGTGCCAGTCTTCCTCACTCCAAGGTGTCCTGCCAAACTGGAATCATGAGCCACTCTAATGATATCCTGCCTACAAACACGAGGGATGACAACTTGATGTACAACCTCCCATTCACAGTCAGCTGAGATGTTTGTTGGGGGTCTCCACTTTCTCATAAGTACTCCTGACTTTATATCATAACAAGTAGAAGCTAACCGAGCTGACTCTTCCTCACTGCAAGCAGAGTTAGCTAGACTCTTTCAACTCAGGGTCAGCAGCCTGCAACTCAACCAACTCTTGACCAGACAAATTATCAGCACTACTGGGTACCTGCCTCATCTGGTGAGTGGTCCAAATTTTATCATAGAAAAGGTGTCAGCTAGGATAACATCATTATCATCGTTATCCTCTAAGTCACCAGTAACTTTAGACAGCCCTAGTGACAGCACATGCAGAGAACACATCAGGGATATCACAATCCTGGGTCGCAGTCACTGATTCACTAGACACCTGAGGAGCTGGACACACTTGACTTCCACCAATATCACTTCCAAGAAAGTTTCACCTGACACTGGGAGTGTCTCAACCAACCCAACCATAACGGACCCATTAACAAAACCAGACTAAATTCACTCTGCACAGAGACAGAGAAGTAATTATTCCCTACACCTTGTAAGATTGCAGTTTCATCAGATGAATTAACATTAGATCCTAGAACACTTGTCAGCATAAAGGATTGGCAAGCACCTGTATCACGATATATTTTAACTGAATTCCTGTCATTACTGTCCAGAGGACTGACAAAACCATCAGACAGGAAATTAGCACATGAACTCTTGAGAGTGTCACCCACGTTACTGCTCAAAGGAGGAGCTTCATCTTGAGTTTTTAATTTACCTCTCAAAGCAGGTTCCAGTTAACTCAGTTAAAGAAATCTGGAACTCTCAAGGGTGGACACTAGAACAATTGACTGAATACTTTAAAGACTCATTTTTGTTCGCATCACGCTGTCTCCTGAAACATTTCTCCTGGTGGTATGACCAAGGTTACTACAATAAGTACATTTACTTTCCTGAAATCTAGAGGTGAAGCTGGTATTTACTTCCTGGAGAAACATCATCTTTATTCTCTTTTCCTGTTACCTGTATTCTGGAGTAGAGGCAACGTACTTACTCTCAGCTTTCCTTTTCTTTAGAGTATCTCTTGTGAGTGAGAACATTATTCATCAGCTAAAACATGCAGCATCAGACAAATTACAGCATCTATTTAACTCTGCTCATCAAGATATAGGCTTACATCATTATTAATGTACACCTTTTGAAGTCCTCCAGCAAAATCATCTGCTTAAATTTATCAAAATCAGAATTTACATTCTTAGATTTTACACCACTGCTCTAACAGATCTTCTTTGATTTTTGCATACTCAACATGGGATTGCTTATCTTGCTTATAAGTTGTCCTAAATTTTACTCTATAGGCTTCAGGAACAAGCTCATAGGCCTTAAGAATCAAGCTCTTTAACTATATCATAATTATCAGATTGATCCTGAGGCAAAGATGCATAAGTTACTTGAGCTTTACCGGTGAGAACAGTTTGAAGGAGTACTGGTCAATACCTTTTGGGCCAATTAAAACCTGTAGCTACCCTCTCAAACAACTGAAAATACTTTGTTAAATCAGATTCATTAAAAGGAGGGACAAGTTTAACATTTCTTAGCCACATCGAAATCATCAGAGCTAGGTGCATCCAGTTCCACCTTGTTTCTATGCGATACTCTATGGTCTGCTTGAATCCTGGCAAGTTCAACTTTTGCCTGAAACTCAGCCTCCTCTTAGCACGAGCCTGAAACTCAGCCTCCTTAGCATTTGCCTGAATCTCAGCCTCCTTAGCACGAGCCTCCTGCAGGGCCTAGCTGTAACTTAGCTATTTCCAATCTGCGTTTGCTCATTCTGGAGGAGTTACATTAAAACAAGCTTTCATTAATCATGTCAACAATTTGATCTTTAGAATGATGAGAGCGAACAGCAATTCCCAATTGTTGAGCAACAATGCTTAAGTGCATTCTTTGTTCTGTTTTCTACATCACACACTGTTTGCACATTTGACAAAAAATCTTTGGCTTCATCAAGCTGTAGTAATAGTAGACATCATGAATAAATCACAGTCACAAAAATATCAACCAATATCCTTATGATAATATCCTGAATATCCTGATAAGAGGTCGCCAAATTAATGTTACGGAATAGAGAGAGATAATGAACACTTCAAGTGAGAATACTAAAATCACTACTGTCCCGCAAAGTTCCAGGTTCAAAGAAAAGACAGGTAAAATTACAAGTGAAAGTTTAATGCTCAAACTAACAACTAAACATTCAGAACACATAAGGATAATGTAATGGCAAAACAGGTTACATATATGGTTAACTGCAATAGCCTCTATTTACACGAATTTAGCAAGTGTAAATTTATCTAAGTCAGCCCTGGATAAATGAGGAAACCGGATAATGCTCCATGTTAAAGCAAGATATATTATTACAGATACACAAAATATTATTACTACTGGCTGACAGTAAAACTTTACATTAATCACAAAAACCTCACCAGGCCCACGAACCAACACCTTATGCTATACAGTACAAGAAAAAAATGTAATAACACTTTACTTCAAATTACACAGCTGCTAGATGGTTGGAGACTTCCTGGAGCACTCACAAAAATAATAACAACTGTACAGGGGAGGACAGAGATGTGAACAAAATGAGGAGTAGATCTAAGTGGCAATTAATGCAGAGACTGAAGCTCATTATATAGGGGCCGGCAGAGCTTGGATACAACTTGTAAGAAAAACATGCGCAAATGAAGCCATAGGGGGACAAAGAGTTGACACTCCTGCTCTGAACAACAGAAAGAACGGCTTACTCTACTATAAGGGGGAGAAAGGGGAAGTGAGGTAGAACACGGAAGCTTGGTCACTATGGAAGTCATGAGGCGAATTGTGATAAACATCTTTTCACAGCATACTGTACGTTAGAATTATACAAAGGATGAGTGAAATCACAGGCCATGCTTAACACCTCCCTGCAAAAAAAAAAAAAAAAAAAAGAAATTTACAAAGGAAATTTCTTATTACTCTAAAAACAATCTGTCTAAAGTCTAGATAAGCAATCTGCAATAACATTTTCTTTCCTTGACATGTTGTACTGTCTAATGAAATACTCCTGAAGAAGTAGACTCCATCTTGTCAATCTCTGATTTTTTATCTTTAAACTTACTAAGGAATTTCAGTGGGTTTTGATCAGTATGAAAGACTATGGGGTAAAAAAACTAGAACACAAATAAAATGAAAAATGCTGTAAACCAAAAATCAAGGCCAAAAGCTTTCTTTCTCAATAGTTGGAGTAGTTTTTTTGAGGTGGAGTGAACTTCTTACTGTAATAAGATACAGGGTCTTCAATACCCTGATCATCCTCTTGCAGCAAAAAACAGCCCCAGCTCCTGTATCACTTATGTCCAACAGCCATCTTAAAAGGCTTAGCAAAATTTGGAGTATGCGAGCACTGGCTAACTTAATAGGATAGCTTTGAAGTTTGGTGAAAGAGGATTCACAGTTATCGGTCCAGACAAATTTTAACTCCCTTTTTCAGTAGGTCTGTAAGTGGTGATACAAGAATTGAAAACTTAAGAACAAATCTCCTGTAATAACCTACTATTCCCAAAAATCTTTGTAGCTCTTTCCTACTTTTAGGTCTGGGAAGATCACTTATAACCTGAACCTTAGCTGCTGGTGGGTGCAACGTGTCCATCACCAATTACGTACACAAGGTACTTGAACTTCTTAGCTTGACCAAACTCACACTTTGATAAATTAGCTACAAGATTAGCCTGAAATCCAAACGCTTCAAGAAATTTACTGACATAGCATAGGTGATCTTTCCAGTTGTCACTGAAGATTAATACATCATCAATATAAACAACACACCCTGCCAAACCCTCTGTTACAACATTCATGAGCTTCTGAAAAGTGGCTGGTGCATTCTTCATACCATATGGCATTACCAGAACATGCAACAGTTCTTTCCTAGTGTTACAAAACATGAGATCTCCCTAGCACGTTCAGTCATAGGTACTTCGCCAGTATCCCTTTAACAAATCAAACTTACTTATGTACCTAGCCCTTTCCGATCTTGTCTATGCAATCTTCCACGCTGAGGGAGAGGGTAAGTGTCTGTTTTTGGTTATCTGATTAACACGTCTGTAGTCGATGCAAAGCCGCTGTGACCCAACTGGCTGTAGGGACTAGAGCAAGACAGGAGAACTCCACTCAAGCTCTGGACAGGGCTCAATCATCTTGTGGTCCAACAGGTAGCCAAGCTCCTTCTGGATGAGAGGAACTTTCACTGGGTTCACACGGTAAGGAGGCAGTTTTAATTGGCATTTGCGTCTCCAACAACATCGACATCATGCATCAACACAGTGGTTCTTCCTGGAGTGGCACGGAACACTTGCGGGTACTCCCTGCAGTAATGCCGAAAACTCCTGCCTTTCCTTTCCCGGGAGCTAGATGAGAAAGCTTAGTCTGGAGATCATTCATGATGTCAGGATTCTCTCCCCAAACTCCATCACTCAGGCTCATGCTGCATGGGAGAACTTCACTTGCAGTGACCCGGGTGGAACAGCTACAGTGCAGACTGGGTCATTTTCTGTCCCGCCAGCGACACAATTTTAGCATGTTGGATGTGACAAAGTTGCTTGTTCTTTCTACGATCTTGGTGTGGCGATGGACATAGTTGACATCACTTTCGAGTTTCTTCTCCACGAAATAAGGACCACTAAACTTGGCTTGAAGAGGTTGCCCATGCACCGGTAGCAGAATCAAAACCTGATCTTCTGGCTGAAAGTGGCGTAACCTGGACTTCTTATCATACTCAAGTCTTCATCTTCTCCCTGAGCAGCTCCCTTGTAAATCTCTTCTCTCGCCAGCTGTAAAGCAGTGGAGCAGCCGTTCTTTGAACTTCATCACAAAACTCCAGCAGGTTGACGTGTCATCTTCCCTCCGACAGCCAGCATTCCTCGAGTAGCTTAAGGGGTCCTTCTTAGCTTCATGGCCAAAACATTAGTCTCAAAGGGTGAGAAGCCCAGTGATTCATTTGGAGATTCTCTATGCGGGGTAAATACAACGACCACGGAAGATCCTTTTATCCCAGTCTTTCTGATGTTCCAAAACAGTATTTCTTGAGCATCGATTTGAGTGTTTGATGATATCTCTCCAACGCTCCTTGGGTCTGGGGATGGTAAGCTGAAGACGTGATCTGGGTGATGCCCAACTCTTTCAGAGACTGCTTGAAAACATTTGGACATGAAATTACTTCCCCGGTCTGACTGTACCCTCCTTGGGAAGACCAAACGTTGTGAAGAACCCTAGCATTTCCTTAACCACGTTTTTTGCTGAGGCATTTCTAAATGGAATGGCTTCAGGATAATCTGATGTAGCCATATCAATCAGGGTCAATACATAAGAAAAATCCTGAAGAAGTCTTAGGAAGACGGTCCCACAATATCCACCAACCACACGGGTGAATGGCGCCTCAAAAGGAGGAATGGGAACTAGAGGTGCAACTCTTTTCTGGTCTGATTTACACTTCCCCATAACTTGACAGGTGTGACAAGACTTACAATACCAGGAAACATCTCTGGAAGATACCTCCGGCCAGTAGAAGTGTTTCAAAATGCGTTGCCAGTCTTCCTCACTCCAAGGTGTCCTGGCCAAACTGGAATCTATGAGCACACTCTAATGATATCCTGCCTACAAACACGAGGGATGACAATCCTTGATGTACAACCTCCCATTCACAGTCAGCTGATGCTGTTGGGGGTCTCCACTTTCTCATAAGTACTCCTTTGACTTTATATAATAACAAGTAGAAGCACTGGCTGACTCTTCCTCACTGCAAGCGTAGAGTTAGCTAGACCTTTCAACTCAGGGTCAGCAACCTGCAACTCAACCAACTCTTAGACCAGACAAATTATCAACACACTACTGGGTACTGGCCTCATCTGGTGAGTGGTCCAAATTAACAAGAAAAGTGTCAGGCTAGGATAACATCATCATCATCATTATCCTCTAAATCACCAGTAATCCTTCTTAGACTTAGCCCTAGTGACAGCACATGCAGAGGAACACATCAGGGACATCACATATCCTGGGTTCGCAGCCACTGGTTCACTAGACAACTGAGGAGCTGGATGAACACTTGACTCTCCACCAATATCATTTTCCAAGTAAGAAAGTTACACCTGACATTGGGAGTGTCCTTCAACCAAACCCAACCATAACGGAACCATTAACAAAACCAGACTCTAAATTCACTCTGCACAGAGAGACAGAGAAGTAATGTATTCCCTACACCTTGTAAGATTACAGTTTCATCTGAAGAGGAATCTAACATTAGAGCCTAGAACACTGGTCAGCATAAGGGATTGTGGCAAGCACCTGTATCACGATATATTTTAACTGATTTCCTGTTATTACTGTCCAGAGGACTGACAAAACCATCAGACAGGAAATTAGCACATGAACTCTTGAGAGTGTCACTCACGTTACTGCTCAAAAGAGGAGCTTCATCATGAGAATTTAATTTACCCCTCAAAGCAGGTTCAGTTATATCTCGGTTAAAGAAATCTGGGAACTCTCTGAAGGGTGGACACTAGACCAATTGATCTGAATATTTAAAGACTCATTTTTGTTCGCATACACGCTGTCTCCTGAAACATTTCTCCGTGGTATGACCAAGGTTACTACAATAAGTACATTTACTTCTCCCTGAAATCTAGAGGTGAAGCTGGTATTTACTTCCTGAGAAACATCATCTTTATTCTCTTTCCTGTTACCTGTATTCTGAGTAGAGGCAACGTACTTACTTCCTCAGCTTTCCTTTTTCTTTTAGAGTATCTCTTGTGAGTGAGAACATATTCATCAGCTAAAAACTGCAGCATCAGACAAATTATCTATTCTTCTCTCACATCAAGATATAGGCTTACATCATTATTAATAGCCACCTTTTGAAGTCCTCCAGCAAAATCATCTGCTTAAATTTATCAAAATCAGAATTTACATATCTTTAGAATTTGAACCACTACTCTAACAGATCTTCTTTGATTTTTGCATACTCAACATGGGATTGCTTATCTTGCTTATTAAGAACTGTCCTAAATTTTACTCTATAGGCTTCAGGAACAAGCTGATAGGCCTTAAGAATCAAGCTTCCTTAATCTATATCATAATTAATCAGATTGATCCTGAGGCAAAGATACATAAGTTACTTAAGCTTTACCGGTGAGAACAGTTTGAAGGAGTACTGGTCAATACTTTTGGGCCAATTATGAAACCTGTAGCTACCCTCTCAAACAACTGAAAATACTTTGTTAAATCAGATTCATTAAAAGGAGGGACAAGTTTAACATTTTTAGCCACATCGAAATCATCAGAGCTAGATGATCCAGTTCCACCTTGTTTCATGCGATACTCATGGTCTGCTTGAATCCTGGCAAGTTCAACTTTTGCCTGAAACTCAGCCTCCTTAGCACGAGCCTGAAACTCAGCCTCCTTAGCATTTGCCTGAATCTCAGCCTCCTTAGCACGAGCCTCCTGCAGGGCTAGCTGTAACTTAGCTATTTCAATCTGCGTTTGCTCATCTGGAGGAGTTACATTAAACAAGCTTTCATTAATCATGTCAACAATTTGATCTTTAGAATGATGAGAGCGAACAGCAATTCCCAATTGTTGAGCAACAAGCTTAAGTGCATTCTTTGTTCTGTTTTCTACATCACACACTGTTTGCACATTTGACAAAAAATCTTTGGCTTCATCAAGCGTAGTAATAGTAGACATCATGAATAAATCACAGTCACAAAATATCAACCAATATCCTTATGATAATACCCTGAATATCCTGATAAGAGGTCGCCAAATTTATGTTACGGAACAGAGAGATAATGAACACTTCAAGTGAGAATACTAAAATCACTACTGTCCCGCAAAGTTCCAGGTTCAAAAGAAAAGAGTTAGGTAAAATTACAAGTTAAAGTTTAATGCTCAAACTAACAACTAAACATTCAGGACTCATAAGGATAATGTAATGGCAAAAACCAGGTTAAATATATGGTTAACTGCAATAGTCTCTATTAACACGAAATTAGCAAGTGTAAATTTATCTAAGTCAGCCCTGATAAAATGAGGAAACCGGATAATGCTCAGTTAAAGCAAGATATATTATTACAGATACAAAATATTATTACTACTGGCTGACAGTAAAACTTTACATTAATCACAAAAACCTCACCAGGCCCACGAACCAACACCTTATGCTATACAGTACAAGAAAAAAAATGTAATAACACTTTACTCAAATTACACAGCTGCTAGATGGTTGGAGACTTCCTGAGCACTCACAAAAATAATAACAACTGTACAGGGGAGGACAGAGATGTGAACAAAATGAGGAGTAGATCTAAGTGGCAATTAATGCAGAGACTGAGCTCATTATATAGGGGCCGGCAGAGCTTGATACAACTTGTAAGAAAAACGCGCAAATGAAGCCATAGGGGACAAAGAGTTGACACTCCTGCTCTGAACAACAGAAAGAACGGCTTACTCTACTATAAGGGGGAGAAAGGGGAAGTGAGGTAGAACACGGAAGCTTGGTCACTATGGAAGTCATGAGGCGAATTGTGATAAAACATGCAGCATACTGTACGTTAGAATTATACAAAGGATGATGAAATCACAGGCCATGTAACACCTCCTCACAAAAAAAAAAAAAAAAAAGAAATTTACAAAGGAAATTTCTTATTACTCTAAAACAATCTGTCTAAAGTCTAGATAAGCAATCTGCAATAACATTTTCTTTCCCCTTGACATGTTGTATGTCTAATGAATACTCCTGAAGAAGTAGACTCCATCTTGTCAATCTCTGATTTTTATCTTTAAACTTACTAAGGAATTTCAGTGGGTTTTGATCAGTATAAATGACTATGGGGTAAAAAAACAGAACACAAATAAAATGAAAAATGCTGTAAACCAAAAATCAAGGCCAAAAGCTCTTTCTCAATAGTTGAGTAGTTTTTTTGAGGTGGAGTGAACTTCTTACTGTAATAAGATACAGGGTCTTCAATACCCTGATCATCCTCTTGCAGCAAAACAGCCCCAGCTCCTGTATCACTTGCGTCAACAGCCATCTTAAAAGGCTTAGCAAAATTTGGAGTAGCGAGCACTGGCTAACTTAATAGGATAGCTTTAAGTTTGGTGAAAGAGGATTCACAGTTATCGGTCCAGACAAATTTAACTCCCTTTTTCAGTAGGTCTGTAAGTGGTGATACAAGAATTGAAAACTTAAGAACAAATCTCCTGTAATAACCTACTATTCCCAAAAATCTTTGTAGCTCTCTCCTACTTTTAGGTCTGGGAAGATCACTTATAACCTGAACCTTAGCTGCTGGTGGTGCAACGTGTCCATCACCAATTACGTACACAAGGTACTGAACTTTAGCTTGACCAAACTCACACTTTGATAAATTAGCTACAAGATTAGCCTGAACCAAACGCTCAAGAAATTTACTGACATAGCATAGGTGATCTTTCCAGTTGTCACTGAAGATTAATACATCATCAATATAAACAACACACCCTGCCAAACCCTCTGTTACAACATTCATGAGCTTCTGAAAAGTGGCTGGTGCATTCTTCATACCATATGGCATTACAGAACATGCAACAGTCTTTCCTAGTGTTACAAAACATGAGATCTCCCTAGCACGTTCAGTCATAGGTACTTGCCAGTATCCCTTTAACAAATCAAACTTACTTATGTACCTAGCCTTTCCGATCTTGTCTATGCAATCTTCCACGCGAGGGAGAGGGTAAGTGTCTGTTTTGGTTATCTGATTAACACGTCTGTAGTCGATGCAAAGCCGCTGTGACCCAACTGGCTTAGGGACTAGAGTGACAGAACTCCACTCGCTCTGACAGGGCTCAATCATCTTGTGGTCCAACAGGTAGCCAAGCTCCTTCTGGATGAGAGGAACTTTCACTGGGTTCACACGGTAAGGAGGCAGTTTAATTGGCTTTGCGTCTCCAACATCGACATCATGCATCAACACAGTGGTTCTTCCTGGAGTGGCACGGAACACTTGCGGGTACTCCTGCAGTAATGCCGAAAACTCCTGCCTTTCCTCGGGAGCTAGATGAGAAAGCTTAGTCTGGAGATCATTCATGATGTCAGGATTCTTCCCCAAACTATCACTCAGGCTCATGCTGCATGGGAGAACTTCACTTGCAGACCCGGGTGGAACAGCTACAGTGCAGACTGGGTCATTTTCGTCCCGCCCATGACACAATTTTAGCATGTTGATGTGACAAAGTTGCTTGTTCTTTCTACGATCTGGTGTGGCGATGACATAGTTGACATCACTGAGTTTCTTCTCCACGAAATAAGGACCACTAAACTTGGCTTGAAGAGGTTGCCCATGCACCGGTAGCAGAATCAAAACCTGATCTTCTGGCTGAAAGTGGCGTAACCTGGACTTCTTATCATACCAAGTCTTCATCTTCTCCTGAGCAGCTCCTAAATTCTCTCTCGCCAGCTGTAAAGCAGTGGACAGCCGTTCTTTGAACTTCATCACATACTCCAGCAGGTTGACGTCATCTTCCTCCGACAGCCAGCATTCCTTGAGTAGCTTAAGGGGTCCTCTTACTTCATGGCCAAACATTAGTTCAAAGGGTGAGAAGCCCAGTGATTCATTTGGAGATTCTCTTGCGGCAAATACAACGAATGGAAGACCTTTATCCCAGTCTTTCTGATGTTCCAAACAGTATTTCTTGAGCATCGATTTGAGTGTTTGATGATATCTCTCCAACGCTCCTTGGGTCTGGGGATGGTAAGCTGAAGACGTGATCTGGGTGATGCCCAACTCTTTCAGAGACTGCTTGAAAACATTTGACATGAAATTACTTCCCCGGTCTGACTGTACCTCCTTGGGAAGACCAAACGTTGTGAAGAACCCTAGCATTTCCTTAACCACGTTTTTTGCTGAGGCATTTCTAAATGGAATGGCTTCAGGATAACGAGTAGCCATATCAATCAGGGTCAACACATAAGAAAATCCTGAAGAAGTCTTAGGAAGACGGCCCACAATATCCACCAACACACGGGTGAATGGCGCCTCAAAAGGAGGAATGGGAACTAGAGGTGCAACCTTTTCGGTCTGATTACACTTCCCCATAACTTGACAGGTGTGACAAGACTTACAATACCAGGAAACATCTCTGAAGATACCTGGCCAGTAGAAGTGTTTCAAAATGCGTGCCAGTCTTCCTCACTCCAAGGTGTCCTGCCAAACTGGAATCATGAGTCACTCTAATGATATCCTGCCTACAAACACGAGGGATGACAACTTGATGTACAACCTCCCATTCACAGTCAGCTGATGCTGTTGGGGGTCTCCACTTTCTCATAAGTACTCCTGACTTTATATCATAACAAGTAGAAGCACCGGCTGACTCTTCCTCACTGCAAGCAGAGTTAGCTAGACCTTTCAACTCAGGGTCAGCAACCTGCAACTCAACCAACTCTTGACCAGACAAATTATCAACACTACGGGGTACTGCCTCATCTGGTGAGTGGTCCAAATTAACAAGAAAAGTGTCAGCTAGGATAACATCATCATCATCATTATCCTCTAAATCACCAGTAACTTTAGACTTAGCCCTAGTGACAGCACATGCAGAGAACACATCAGGGACATCACAATCCTGGGTCGCAGCCACTGGTTCACTAGACAACTGAGGAGCTGGACACACTTGACTTCCACCAATATCATTTCCAAGTAAGAAAGTTACGCCTGACATTGGGAGTGTCTCAACCAACCCAACCATAACGGAACCATTAACAAAACCAGACTCTAAATTCACTCTGCACAGAGAGACAGAGAAGTAATTATTCCCTACACCTTGTAAGATTACAGTTTCATCAGAGGAATTAACATTAGAGCCTAGAACACTGGTCAGCATAAGGGATTGGCAAGCACCTGTATCACGATATATTTTAACTGATTTCCTGTTATTACTGTCCAGAGGACTGACAAAACCATCAGACAGGAAATTAGCACATGAACTCTTGAGAGTGTCACTCACGTTACTGCTCAAAAGAGGAGCTTCATCATGAGAATTTAATTTACCCCTCAAAGCAGGTTCAGTTAACTCGGTTAAAGAAATCTGGGAACTCTCAAGGGTGGACACTAGAACAATTGACTGAATATTTAAAGACTCATTTTTGTTCGCATCACGATGTCTCCTAAAACATTTCTCCGTGGTATGACCAAGGTTACTACAATAAGTACATTTACTTTCCTGAAATCTAGAGGTGAAGCTGGTATTTACTTCCTGAGAAACATCATCTTTATTCTCTTTCCTGTTACCTGTATTCTGAGTAGAGGCAACGTACTTACTCTCAGCTTTCCTTTTTTCTTTAGAGTATCTCTTGTGAGTGAGAACATATTCATCAGCTAAAACTGCGGCATCAGACAAATTATCTATTCTTCTCTCATCAAGATATAGGCTTACATCATTATTAATACACCTTTTGAAGTCCTCCAGCAAAATCATCTGCTTAAATTTATCAAAATCAGAATTTACATTCTTAGAATTTAACCACTGCTCTAACAGATCTTCTTTGATTTTTGCATACTCAACATGGGATTGCTTATCTTGCTTATAAGTTGTCCTAAATTTTACTCTATAGGCTTCAGGAACAAGCTCATAGGCCTTAAGAATCAAGCTCTTAACTATATCATAATTATCAGATTGATCCTGAGGCAAAGATGCATAAGTTACTTGAGCTTTACCGGTGAGAACAGTTTGAAGGAGTACTGGTCAATACTTTTTGGGCCAATTAAAACCTGTAGCTACCCTCTCAAACAACTGAAAATACTTTGTTAAATCAGATTCATTAAAAGGAGGGACAAGTTTAACATTTTTAGCCACATCGAAATCATCAGAGCTAGATGATCCAGTTCCACCTTGTTTCATGCGATACTCATGGTCTGCTTGAATCCTGGCAAGTTCAACTTTTGCCTGAAACTCAGCCTCCTTAGCACGAGCCTGAAACTCAGCCTCCTTAGCATTTGCCTGAATCTCAGCCTCCTTAGCACGAGCCTCCTGCAGGGCTAGCTGTAACTTAGCTATTTCAATCTGCGTTTGCTCATCTGGAGGAGTTACATTAAAACAAGCTTTCATTAATCATGTCAACAATTTGATCTTTAGAATGATGAGAGCGAACAGCAATTCCCAATTGTTGAGCAACAAGCTTAAGTGCATTCTTTGTTCTGTTTTCTACATCACACACTGTTTGCACATTTGACAAAAAATCTTTGGCTTCATCAAGCGTAGTAATAGTAGACATCATGAATAAATCACAGTCACAAAATATCAACCAATATCCTTATGATAATACCCTGAATATCCTGATAAGAGGTCGCCAAATTTATGTTACGGAACAGAGAGAGATAATGAACACTTCAAGTGAGAATACTAAAATCACTACTGTCCCGCAAAGTTCCAGAGTTCAAAAAGAAAAGAATTAGGTAAAATTACAAGTTAAAGTTTATTGCTCAAACTAACAACTAAACATTCAGGACTCGTAAAGATAATGTAATGGCAAAAACCAGGTTAAATATATGGTTAACTGCAATAGTCTCTATTAACACGAAATTAGCAAGTGTAAATTTATCTAAGTCAGCCCTGATAAAATGAGGAAACCGGATAATGCTCAGTTAAAGCAAGATATATTATTACAGATACAAAATATTATTACTACTGGCTGACAGTAAAACTTTACATTAATCACAAAAACCTCACCAGGCCCACGAACCAACACCTTATGCTATACAGTACAAGAAAAAAAATGTAATAACACTTTACTCAAATTACACAGCTGCTAGATGGTTGGAGACTTCCTGAGCACTCACAAAAATAATAACAACTGTACAGGGGAGGACAGAGATGTGAACAAAATGAGGAGTAGATCTAAGTGGCAATTAATGCAGAGACTGAGCTCATTATATAGGGGCCGGCAGAGCTTGATACAACTTGTAAGAAGAACGCGCAAATGAAGCCATAGGGGACAAAGAGTTGACACTCCTGCTCTGAACAACAGAAAGAACGACTTACTCTACTATAAGGGGGAGAAGGGGGAAGTGAGGTAGAACACGGAAGCTTGGTCACTATGGAAGTCATGAGGCGAATTGTGATCAAACATGCAGCATACTGTACGTTAGAATTATACAAAGGATGATGAAATCACAGGCCATGTAACACCCTCCTCACAAAAAAAAAAAAGAAATTTACAAAGGAAATTTCTTATTACTCTAAAACAATCTGTCTAAAGTCTAGATAAGCAATCTGCAATAACATTTTCTTTCCCCTTGACATGTTGTATGTCTAATGAATACTCCTGAAGAAGTAGACTCCATCTTGTCAATCTCTGATTTTTATCTTTAAACTTACTAAGGAATTTCAGTGGGTTTTGATCAGTATAAATGACTATGGGGTAAAAAAACAGAACACAAATAAAATGAAAAATGCTGTAAACCCAAAATCAAGGCCAAAAGCTCTTTCTCAATAGTTGAGTAGTTTTTTTGAGGTGGAGTGAACTTCTTACTGTAATAAGATACAGGGTCTTCAATACCCTGATCATCCTCTTGCAGCAAAACAGCCCCAGCTCCTGTATCACTTGCGTCAACAGCCATCTTAAAAGGCTTAGCAAAATTTGGAGTAGCGAGCACTGGCTAACTTAATAGGATAGCTTTAAGTTTGGTGAAAGAGGATTCACAGTTATCGGTCCAGACAAATTTAACTCCCTTTTTCAGTAGGTCTGTACGTGGTGATACAAGAATTGAAAACTTAAGAACAAATCTCCTGTAATAACCTACTATTCCCAAAAATCTTTGTAGCTCTTTCCTACTTTTAGGTCTGGGAAGATCACTTATAACCTGAACCTTAGCTGCTGGTGGTGCAACGTGTCCATCACCAATTACGTACACAAGGTACTGAACTTTAGCTTGACCAAACTCACACTTTGATAAATTTGCTACAAGATTAGCCTGAACCAAACGCTCAAGAAATTTACTGACATAGCATAGGTGATCTTTCCAGTTGTCACTGAAGATTAATACATCATCAATATAAACAACACACCCTGCCAAACCCTCTGTTACAACATTCATGAGCTTCTGAAAAGTGGCTGGTGCATTCTTCATACCATATGGCATTACAGAACATGCAACAGTCTTTCCTAGTGTTACAAAACATGAGATCTCCCTAGGACGTTCAGTCATAGGTACTTGCCAGTATCCCTTTAACAAATCAAACTTACTTATGTACCTAGCCTTTCCGATCTTGTCTATGCAATCTTCCACGCGAGGGAGAGGGTAAGTGTCTGTTTTGGTTATCTGATTAACACGTCTGTAGTCGATGCAAAGCCGCTGTGACCCAACTGGCTTAGGGACTAGAGTGACAGGAGAACTCCACTCGCTCTGACAGGGCTCAATCATCTTGTGGTCCAACAGGTAGCCAAGCTCCTTCTGGATGAGAGGAACTTTCACTGGGTTCACACGGTAAGGAGGCAGTTTAATTGGCTTTGCGTCTCCAACATCGACATCATGCATCAACACAGTGGTTCTTCCTGGAGTGGCACGGAACACTTGCGGGTACTCCTGCAGTAATGCCGAAAACTCCTGCCTTTCCTCGGGAGCTAGATGAGAAAGCTTAGTCTGGAGATCATTCATGATGTCAGGATTCTTCCCCAAACTATCACTCAGGCTCATGCTGCATGGGAGAACTTCACTTGCAGACCCGGGTGGAACAGCTACAGTGCAGACTGGGTCATTTTCGTCCCGCCCGCGACACAATTTTAGCATGTTGATGTGACAAAGTTGCTTGTTCTTTCTACGATCTGGTGTGGCGATGACATAGTTGACATCACTGAGTTTCTTCTCCACGAAATAAGGACCACTAAACTTGGCTTGAAGAGGTTGCCCATGCACCGGTAGCAGAATCAAAACCTGATCTTCTGGCTGAAAGTGGCGTAACCTGGACTTCTTATCATACCAAGTCTTCATCTTCTCCTGAGCAGCTCCTAAATTCTCTCTCGCCAGCTGTAAAGCAGTGGACAGCCGTTCTTTGAACTTCATCACATACTCCAGGAGGTTGACGTCATCTTCCTCCGACAGCCAGCATTCCTTGAGTAGCTTAAGGGGGTCCTCTTACTTCATGTCCAAACATTAGTTCAAAGGGTGAGAAGCCCAGTGATTCATTTGGAGATTCTCTTGCGGCAAATACAACGAATGGAAGACCTTTATCCCAGTCTTTCTGATGTTCCAAACAGTATTTCTTGAGCATCGATTTGAGTGTTTGATGATATCTCTCCAACGCTCCTTGGGTCTGGGGATGGTAAGCTGAAGACGTGATCTGGGTGATGCCCAACTCTTTCAGAGACTGCTTGAAAACATTTGACATGAAATTACTTCCCGGTCTGACTGTACCTCCTTGGGAAGACCAAACGTTGTGAAGAACCCTAGCATTTCCTTAACCACGTTTTTTGCTGAGGCATTTCTAAATGGAATGGCTTCAGGATAACGAGTAGCCATATCAATCAGGGTCAACACATAAGAAAATCCTGAAGAAGTCTTAGGAAGACGGCCCACAATATCCACCAACACACGGGTGAATGGCGCCTCAAAAGGAGGAATGGGAACTAGAGGTGCAACCTTTTCGGTCTGATTACACTTCCCCATAACTTGACAGGTGTGACAAGACTTACAATACCAGGAAACATCTCTGAAGATACCTGGCCAGTAGAAGTGTTTCAAAATGCGTGCCAGTCTTCCTCACTCCAAGGTGTCCTGCCAAACTGGAATCATGAGCCACTCTAATGATATCCTGCCTACAAACACGAGGGATGACAACTTGATGTACAACCTCCCATTCACAGTCAGCTGATGCTGTTGGGGGTCTCCACTTTCTCATAATTACTCCTGACTTTATATCATAACAAGTAGAAGCACCGGCTGACTCTTCCTCACTGCAAGCAGAGTTAGCTAGACCTTTCAACTCAGGGTCAGCAACCTGCAACTCAACCAACTCTTGACCAGACAAATTATCAACACTACGGGGTACTGCCTCATCTGGTGAGTGGTCCAAATTAACAAGAAAAGTGTCAGCTAGGATAACATCATCATCATCATTATCCTCTAAATCACCAGTAACTTTAGACTTAGCCCTAGTGACAGCACATGCAGAGAACACATCAGGGACATCACAATCCTGGAGTCGCAGCCACTGGTTCACTAGACAACTGAGGAGCTGGACACACTTGACTTCCACCAATATCATTTCCAAGTAAGAAAGTTACACCTGACATTGGGAGTGTCTCAACCAACCCAACCATAACGGAACCATTAACAAAACCAGACTCTAAATTCACTCTGCACAGAGAGACAGAGAAGTAATTATTCCCTACACCTTGTAAGATTACAGTTTCATCAGAGGAATTAACATTAGAGCCTAGAACACTGGTCAGCATAAGGGATTGGCAAGCACCTGTATCACGATATATTTTAACTGATTTCCTGTTATTACTGTCCAGAGGACTGACAAAACCATCAGACAGGAAATTAGCACATGAACTCTTGAGAGTGTCACTCACGTTACTGCTCAAAAGAGGAGCTTCATCATGAGAATTTAATTTACCCCTCAAAGCAGGTTCAGTTAACTCGGTTAAAGAAATCTGGGAACTCTCAAGGGTGGACACTAGAACAATTGACTGAATATTTAAAGACTCATTTTTGTTCGCATCACGCTGTCTCCTGAAACATTTCTCCGTGGTATGACCAAGGTTACTACAATAAGTACATTTACTTTCCTGAAATCTAGAGGTGAAGCTGGTATTTACTTCCTGAGAAACATCATCTTTATTCTCTTTCCTGTTACCTGTATTCTGAGTAGAGGCAACGTACTTACTCTCAGCTTTCCTTTTTTCTTTAGAGTATCTCTTGTGAGTGAGAACATATTCATCAGCTAAAACTGCAGCATCAGACAAATTATCTATTCTTCTCTCATCAAGATATAGGCTTACATCATTATTAATACACCTTTTGAAGTCCTCCAGCAAAATCATCTGCTTAAATTTATCAAAATCAGAATTTACATTCTTAGAATTTAACCACTGCTCTAACAGATCTTCTTTGATTTTTGCATACTCAACATGGGATTGCTTATCTTGCTTATAAGTTGTCCTAAATTTTACTCTATAGGCTTCAGGAACCAGCTCATAGGCCTTAAGAATCAAGCTCTTAACTATATCATAATTATCAGATTGATCCTGAGGCAAAGATGCATAAGTTACTTGAGCTTTACCGGTGAGAACAGTTTGAAGGAGTACTGGTCAATACTTTTTGGGCCAATTAAAACCTGTAGCTACCCTCTCAAACAACTGAAAATACTTTGTTAAATCAGATTCATTAAAAGGAGGGACAAGTTTAACATTTTTAGCCACATCGAAATCATCAGAGCTAGATGATCCAGTTCCACCTTGTTTCATGCGATACTCATGGTCTGCTTGAATCCTGGCAAGTTCAACTTTTGCCTGAAACTCAGCCTCCTTAGCACGAGCCTGAAACTCAGCCTCCTTAGCATTTGCCTGAATCTCAGCCTCCTTAGCACGAGCCTCCTGCAGGGCTAGCTGTAACTTAGCTATTTCAATCTGCGTTTGCTCATCTGGAGGAGTTACATTAAACAAGCTTTCATTAATCATGTCAACAATTTGATCTTTAGAATGATGAGAGCGAACAGCAATTCCCAATTGTTGAGCAACAAGCTTAAGTGCATTCTTTGTTCTGTTTTCTACATCACACACTGTTTGCACATTTGACAAAAAATCTTTGGCTTCATCAAGCGTAGTAATAGTAGACATCATGAATAAATCACAGTCACAAAATATCAAAAAATATCCTTATGATAATACCCTGAATATCCTGATAAGAGGTCGCCAAATTTATGTTACGGAACAGAGAGAGATAATGAACACTTCAAGTGAGAATACTAAAATCACTACTGTCCCGCAAAGTTCCAGGTTCAAAAGAAAAGAATTAGGTAAAATTACAAGTTAAAGTTTATTGCTCAAACTAACAACTAAACATTCAGGACTCGTAAAGATAATGTAATGGCAAAAACCAGGTTAAATATATGGTTAACTGCAATAGTCTCTATTAACACGAAATTAGCAAGTGTAAATTTATCTAAGTCAGCCCTGATAAAATGAGGAAACCGGATAATGCTCAGTTAAAGCAAGATATATTATTACAGATACAAAATATTATTACTACTGGCTGACAGTAAAACTTTACATTAATCACAAAAACCTCACCAGGCCCACGAACCAACACCTTATGCTATACAGTACAAGAAAAAAAATGTAATAACACTTTACTCAAATTACACAGCTGCTAGATGGTTGGAGACTTCCTGAGCACTCACAAAAATAATAACAACTGTACAGGGGAGGACAGAGATGTGAACAAAATGAGGAGTAGATCTAAGTGGCAATTAATGCAGAGACTGAGCTCATTATATAGGGGCCGGCAGAGCTTGATACAACTTGTAAGAAGAACGCGCAAATGAAGCCATAGGGGACAAAGAGTTGACACTCCTGCTCTGAACAACAGAAAGAACGACTTACTTTACTATAAGAGGGAGAAGGGGGAAGTGAGGTAGAACACGGAAGCTTGGTCACTATGGAAGTCATGAGGCGAATTGTGATCAAACATGCAGCATACTGTACGTTAGAATTATACAAAGGATGATGAAATCACAGGCCATGTAACACCTCCTCACAAAAAAAAAAAAAAAAAGAAATTTACAAAGGAAATTTCTTATTACTCTAAAACAATCTGTCTAAAGTCTAGATAAGCAATCTGCAATAACAATTTCTTTCCCCTTGACATGTTGTATGTCTAATGAATACTCCTGAAGAAGTAGACTCCATCTTGTCAATCTCTGATTTTTATCTTTAAACTTACTAAGGAATTTCAGTGGGTTTTGATCAGTATAAATGACTATGGGGTAAAAAACAGAACACAAATAAAATGAAAAATGCTGTAAACCCAAAATCAAGGCCAAAAGCTCTTTCTCAATAGTTGAGTAGTTTTTTTGAGGTGGAGTGAACTTCTTACTGTAATAAGATACAGGGTCTTCAATACCCTGATCATCCTCTTGCAGCAAAACAGCCCCAGCTCCTGTATCACTTGCGTCAACAGCCATCTTAAAAGGCTTAGCAAAATTTGGAGTAGCGAGCACTGGCTAACTTAATAGGATAGCTTTAAGTTTGGTGAAAGAGGATTCACAGTTATCGGTCCAGACAAATTTAACTCCCTTTTTCAGTAGGTCTGTAAGTGGTGATACAAGAATTGAAAACTTAAGAACAAATCTCCTGTAATAACCTACTATTCCCAAAAATCTTTGTAGCTCTTTCCTACTTTTAGGTCTGGGAAGATCACTTATAACCTGAACCTTAGCTGCTGGTGGTGCAACGTGTCCATCACCAATTACGTACACAAGGTACTGAAATTTAGCTTGACCAAACTCACACTTTGATAAATTAGCTACAAGATTAGCCTGAACCAAACGCTCAAGAAATTTACTGACATAGCATAGGTGATCTTTCCAGTTGTCACTGAAGATTAATACATCATCAATATAAACAACACACCCTTGCCAAACCCTCTGTTACAACATTCATGAGCTTCTGAAAAGTGGCTGGTGCATTCTTCATACCATATGGCATTACAGAACATGCAACAGTCTTTCCTAGTGTTACAAAACATGAGATCTCCCTAGCACGTTCAGTCATAGGTACTTGCCAGTATCCCTTTAACAAATCAAACTTACTTATGTACCTAGCCTTTCCGATCTTGTCTATGCAATCTTCCACGCGAGGGAGAGGGTAAGTGTCTGTTTTGGTTATCTGATTAACACGTCTGTAGTCGATGCAAAGCCGCTGTGACCCAACTGGCTTAGGGACTAGAGTGACAGGAGAACTCCACTCGCTCTGACAGGGCTCAATCATCTTGTGGTCCAACAGGTAGCCAAGCTCCTTCTGGATGAGAGGAACTTTCACTGGGTTCACACGGTAAGGAGGCAGTTTAATTGGCTTTGCGTCTCCAACATCGACATCATGCATCAACACAGTGGTTCTTCCTGGAGTGGCACGGAACACTTGCGGGTACTCCTGCAGTAATGCCGAAAACTCCTGCCTTTCCTCGGGAGCTTGATGAGAAAGCTTAGTCTGGAGATCATTCATGATATCAGGATTCTTCCCCAAACTATCACTCAGGCTCATGCTGCATGGGAGAACTTCACTTGCAGACCCGGGTGGAACAGCTACAGTGCAGACTGGGTCATTTTCGTCCCGCCCGCGACACAATTTTAGCATGTTGATGTGACAAAGTTGCTTGTTCTTTCTACGATCTGGTGTGGCGATGACATAGTTGACATCACTGAGTTTCTTCTCCACGAAATAAGGACCACTAAACTTGGTTTGAAGAGGTTGCCCATGCACCGGTAGCAGAATCAAAACCTGATCTTCTGGCTGAAAGTGGCGTAACCTGGACTTCTTATCATACCAAGTCTTCATCTTCTCCTGAGCAGCTCCTAAATTCTCTCTCGCCAGCTGTAAAGCAGTGGACAGCCGTTCTTTGAACTTCATCACATACTCCAGCAGGTTGACGTCATCTTCCTCCGACAGCCAGCATTCCTTGAGTAGCTTAAGGGGTCCTCTTACTTCATGGCCAAACATTAGTTCAAAGGGTGAGAAGCCCAGTGATTCATTTGGAGATTCTCTTGCGGCAAATACAACGAATGGAAGACCTTTATCCCAGTCGTTCTGATGTTCCAAACAGTATTTTTTGAGCATCGATTTGAGTGTTTGATGATATCTCTCCAACGCTCCTTGGGTCTGGGGATGGTAAGCTGAAGACGTGATCTGGGTGATGCCCAACTCTTTCAGAGACTGCTTGAAAACATTTGACATGAAATTACTTCCCCGGTCTGACTGTACCTCCTTGGGAAGACCAAACGTTGTGAAGAACCCTAGCATTTCCTTAACCACGTTTTTTGCCGAGGCATTTCTAAATGGAATGGCTTCAGGATAACGAGTAGCCATATCAATCAGGGTCAATACATAAGAAAATCCTGAAGAAGTCTTAGGAAGACGGCCCACAATATCCACCAACACACGGGTGAATGGCGCCTCAAAAGGAGGAATGGGAACTAGAGGTGCAACCTTTTCGGTCTGATTACACTTCCCCATAACTTGACAGGTGTGACAAGACTTACAATACCAGGAAACATCTCTGAAGATACCTGGCCAGTAGAAGTGTTTCAAAATGCGTGCCAGTCTTCCTCACTCCAAGGTGTCCTGCCAAACTGGAATCATGAGCCACTCTAATGATATCCTGCCTACAAACACGAGGGATGACAACTTGATGTACAACCTCCCATTCACAGTCAGCTGATGCTGTTGGGGGTCTCCACTTTCTCATAAGTACTCCTGACTTTATATAATAACAAGTAGAAGCACCGGCTGACTCTTCCTCACTGCAAGCAGAGTTAGCTAGACCTTTCAACTCAGGGTCAGCAACCTGCAACTCAACCAACTCTTGACCAGACAAATTATCAACACTACTGGGTACTGCCTCATCTGGTGAGTGGTCCAAATTAACAAGAAAAGTGTCAGCTAGGATAACATCATCATCATCATTATCCTCTAAATCACCAGTAACTTTAGACTTAGCCCTAGTGACAGCACATGCAGAGAACACATCAGGGACATCACAATCCTGGGTCGCAGCCACTGGTTCACTAGACAACTGAGGAGCTGGACACACTTGACTTCCACCAATATCATTTCCAAGTAAGAAAGTTACACCTGACATTGGGAGTGTCTCAACCAACCCAACCATAACGGAACCATTAACAAAACCAGACTCTAAATTCACTCTGCACAGAGAGACAGAGAAGTAATTATTCCCTACACCTTGTAAGATTACAGTTTCATCAGAGGAATTAACATTAGAGCCTAGAACACTGGTCAGCATAAGGGATTGGCAAGCACCTGTATCACGATATATTTTAACTGATTTCCTGTTATTACTGTCCAGAGGACTGACAAAACCATCAGACAGGAAATTAGCACATGAACTCTTGAGAGTGTCACTCACGTTACTGCTCAAAAGAGGAGCTTCATCATGAGAATTTAATTTACCCTCAAAGCAGGTTCAGTTAACTCGGTTAAAGAAATCTGGGAACTCTCAAGGGTGGACACTAGAACAATTGACTGAATATTTAAAGACTCATTTTTGTTCGCATCACGCTGTCTCCTGAAACATTTCTCCGTGGTATGACCAAGGTTACTACAATAAGTACATTTACTTTCCTGAAATCTAGAGGTGAAGCTGGTATTTACTTCCTGAGAAACATCATCTTTATTCTCTTTCCTGTTACCTGTATTCTGAGTAGAGGCAACGTACTTACTCTCAGCTTTCCTTTTTTCTTTAGAGTATCTCTTGTGAGTGAGAACATATTCATCAGCTAAAACTGCAGCATCAGACAAATTATCTATTCTTCTCTCATCAAGATATAGGCTTACATCATTATTAATACACCTTTTGAAGTCCTCCAGCAAAATCATCTGCTTAAATTTATCAAAATCAGAATTTACATTCTTAGATTTTAACCACTGCTGTAACAGATCTTCTTTGATTTTTGCATACTCAACATGGGATTGCTTATCTTGCTTATAAGTTGTCCTAAATTTTACTCTATAGGCTTCAGGAACAAGCTCATAGGCCTTAAGAATCAAGCTCTTAACTATATCATAATTATCAGATTGATCCTGAGGCAAAGATGCATAAGTTACTTGAGCTTTATTGGTGAGAACAGTTTGAAGGAGTACTGGTCAATACTTTTTGGGCCAATTAAAACCTGTAGCTACCCTCTCAAACAACTGAAAATACTTTGTTAAATCAGATTCATTAAAAGGAGGAACAACTTTAACATTTTTAGCCACATCGAAATCATCAGAGCTAGATGATCCAGTTCCACCTTGTTTCATGCGATACTCATGGTCTGCTTGAATCCTGGCAAGTTCAACTTTTGCCTGAAACTCAGCCTCCTTAGCACGAGCCTGAAACTCAGCCTCCTTAGCATTTGCCTGAATCTCAGCCTCCTTAACACGAGCCTCCTGCAGGGCTAGCTGTAACTTAGCTATTTCAATCTGCGTTTGCTCATCTGGAGGAGTTACATTAAACAAGCTTTCATTAATCATGTCAACAATTTGATCTTTAGAATGATGAGAGCGAACAGCAATTCCCAATTGTTGAGCAACAAGCTTAAGTGCATTCTTTGTTCTGTTTTCTACATCACACACTGTTTGCACATTTGACAAAAAATCTTTGGCTTCATCAAGCGTAGTAATAGTAGACATCATGAATAAATCACAGTCACAAAATATCAACCAATATCCTTATGATAATACCCTGAATATCCTGATAAGAGGTCGCCAAATTTATGTTACGGAACAGAGAGAGATAATGAACACTTCAAGTGAGAATACTAAAATCACTACTGTCCCGCAAAGTTCCAGGTTCAAAAGAAAAGAGTTAGGTAAAATTACAAGTTAAAGTTTAATGCTCAAACTAACAACTAAACATTCAGGACTCATAAGGATAATGTAATGGAAAAAAACAGGTTAAATATATGGTTAACTGCAATAGTCTCTATTAACACGAAATTAGCAAGTGTAAATTTATCTACTGTAAGTCAGCCCTGATAAAATGAGGAAACCGGATAATGCTCAGTTAAAGCAAGATATATTATTACAGATACAAAATATTATTACTACTGGCTGACAGTAAAACTTTACATTAATCACAAAAACCTCACCAGGCCCACGAACCAACACCTTATGCTAAACAGTAGAAGAAAAAAATGTAATAACACTTTACTCAAATTACACAGCTGCTAGATGGTTGGAGACTTCCTGAGCACTCACAAAAATAATAACAACTGTACAGGGGAGGACAGAGATGTGAACAAATTGAGGAGTAGATCTAAGTGGCAATTAATGCAGAGACTGAGCTCATTATATAGGGGCCGGCAGAGCTTGATACAACTTGTAAGAAGGACGCGCAAATGAAGCCATAGGGGACAAAGAGTTGACACTCTTGCTCTGAACAACAGAAAGAACGACTTTACTATAAAGGGGAGAAGGGGGAAGTGAGGTAGAACACGGAAGCTTGGTCACTATGGAAGTCATGAGGCGAATCGTGATCAAACATGCAGCATACTGTACGTTAGAATTATACAAAGGATGATGAAATCACAGGCCATGTAACACCTCCCCACAAAAAAAAAAAAAAAAAAAAAAAAATACAAAGGAAATTTCTTATTACTCTAAAACAATCTGTCTAAAGTCTAGATTAGCAATCTTCAATAACATTTTCTTTCCCCTTGACATGTTGTATGTCTAATGAATACTCCTGAAGAAGTAGACTCCATCTTGTCAATCTCTGATTTTTATCTTTAAACTTACTAAGGAATTTCAGTGGGTTTTGATCAGTATAAATGACTATGGGGTCAAAAACAGAACACAAATAAAATGAAAAATGCTGTAAACCCAAAATCAAGGCCAAAAGCTCTTTCTCAATAGTTGAGTAGTTTTTTTGAGGTGGAGTGAACTTCTTACTGTAATAAGATACAGGGTCTTCAATACCCTGATCATCCTCTTGCAGCAAAACAGCCCCAGCTCCTGTATCACTTGCGTCAACAGTCATCTTAAAAGGCTTAGCAAAATTTGGAGTAGCGAGCACTGGCTGACTTAATAGGATAGCTTTAAGTTTGGTGAAAGAGGATTCACAGTTATCGGTCCAGACAAATTTAACTCCCTTTTTCAGTAGGTCTGTACGTGGTGATACAAGAATTGAAAACTTAACAACAAATCTCCTGTAATAACCTACTATTCCCAAAAATCTTTGTAGCTCTTTCCTACTTTTAGGTCTGGGAAGATCACTTATAACCTGAACTTTAGCTGCTGGTGGTGCAACGTGTCCATCACCAATTACGTACACAAGGTACTGAACTTTAGCTTGACCAAACTCACACTTTGATAAATTAGCTACAAGATTAGCCTGAACCAAACACTCAAGAAATTTACTGACATGGCATAGGTGATCTTTCCAGTTGTCACTGAAGATTAATACATCATCAATATAAACAACACACCCTGCCAAACCCTCTGTTATAACATTCATGAGCTTCTGAAAAATGGCTGGTGCATTCTTCATACCATATGGCATTACAGAACATGCAACAGTCTTTCCTAGTGATACAAAACATGAGATCTCCCTAGCACGTTCAGTCATAGGTACTTGCCAGTATCCCTTTAACAAATCAAACTTACTTATGTACCTAGCCTTTCTATGCAATCTTCCACGCGAGGGAGAGGGTAAGTGTCTGTTTTGGTTATCTGATTAACACGGCTGTTGTCGATGCAAAGCCGCTGTGACCCAACCGGCTTAGGGACTAGAGTGACAGGAGAACTCCACTCGCTCTGACAGGGCTCAATCATCTTGTGGTCCAACAGGTAGCCAAGCTCCTTCTGGATGAGAGGAACTTTCACTGGGTTCACACGGTAAGGAGGCAGTTTAATTGGCTTTGCATCTCCAACATCGACATCATGCATCAACACAGTGGTTCTTCCTGGAGTGGCACGGAACACTTGCGGGTACTCCTGCAGTAATGCCGAAAACTCCTGCCTTTCCTCGGGAGCTAGATGAGAAAGCTTAGTCTGGAGATCATTCATGATATCAGGATTCTTCCCCAAACTATCACTCAGGCTCATGCTGCATGGGAGAACTTCACTTGCAGACCCGGGTGGAACAGCTACAGTGCAGACTGGGTCATTTTCGTCCCGCCCGCGACACAATTTTAGCATGTTGATGTGACAAAGTTGCTTGTTCTTTCTACGATCTGGTGTGGCGATGACATAGTTGACATCACAGAGTTTCTTCTCCACGAAATAAGGACCACTAAACTTGGCTTGAAGAGGTTGCCCATGCACCGGTAGCAGAATCAAAACCTGATCTTCTGGCTGAAAGTGGCGTAACCTGGACTTCTTATCATACCAAGTCTTCATCTTCTCCTGACCAGCTCCTAAATTCTCTCTCGCCAGCTGTAAAGCAGTGGACAGCCGTTCTTTGAACTTCATCACATACTCCAGCAGGTTGACATCATCTTCCTCCGACAGCCAGCATTCCTTGAGTAGCTTAAGGGGTCCTCTTACTTCATGGCAAAAATTAGTTCAAAGGGTGAGAAGCCCAGTGATTCATTTGGAGATTCTCTTGCGGCAAATACAACGAATTGAAGACCTTTATCCCAGTCTTTCTGATGCTCCAAACAGTATTTCTTGAGCATCGATTTGAGTGTTTGATGATATCTCTCCAACGCTCCTTGGGTCTGGGGATGGTAAGCTGAAGACGTGATCTGGGTGATGCCCAACTCTTTCAGAGACTCCTTGAAAACATTTGACATGAAATTACTTCCCCGGTCTGACTGTACCTCCTTGGGTAGACCAAACGTTGTGAAGAACCCTAGCATTTCCTTAACCACGTTTTTTGCTGAGGTATTTCTAAATGCAATGGCTTCAGGATAACGAGTAGCCATATCAATCAGGGTCAACACATAAGAAAATCCTGAAGAAGTCTTAGGAAGAGGGCCCACAATATCCACCAACACACGGGTGAATGGCGCCTCAAAAGGAGGAATGGGAACTAGAGGTGCAACCTTTTCGGTCTGATTACACTTCCCCACAACTTGACAGGTGTGACAAGACTTACAATACTAGGAAACATCTCTGAAGATACCAGGCCAGTAGAAGTGTTTCAAAATGCGTGCCAGTATTCCTCACTCCAAGGTGTCCTGCCAAACTGGAATCATGAGCCACTCTAATGATATCCTGCCTACAAACACGAGGGATGACAACTTGATGTACAACCTCCCATTCACAGTCAGCTGATGCTGTTGGGGGTCTCCACTTTCTCATAAGTACTCCTGACTTTATATAATAACAAGTAGAAGCACCGGCTGACTCTTCCTCACTACAAGCAGAGTTAGCTAGACCTTTCAACTCAGGGTCAGCAACCTGCAACTCAACCAACTCTTGACCAGACAAATTATCAACACTACGGGGTACTGCCTCATCTGGTGAGTGGTCCAAATTAACAAGAAAAGTGTCAGCTAGGATAACATCATCATCATCATTATCCTTTAATTCACCAGTAACTTTAGACTTAGCCCTAGTGACAGCACATGCAGAGAACACATCAGGGACATCACAATCCTGGGTCGCAGCCACTGGTTCACTAGACAACTGAGGAGCTGGACACACTTGACTTCCACCAATATCATTTCCAAGTAAGAATGTTACACCTGACATTGGGAGTGTCTCAACCAACCCAACCATAACGGAACCATTAACAAAACCAGACTCTAAATTCACTCTGCACAGAGAGACAGAGAAGTAATTATTCCCTACACCTTGTAAGATTACAGTTTCATCAGAGGAATTAACATTAGAGCCTAGAACACTGGTCAGCATAAGGGATTGGCAAGCACCTGTATCACGATATATTTTAACTGATTTCCTGTTATTACTGTCCAGAGGACTGGCAAAACCATCAGACAGGAAATTAGCACATGAACTCTTGAGAGTGTCACTCACGTTACTGCTCAAAAGAGGAGCTTCATCATGAGAATTTAATTTACCCCTCAAAGCAGGTTCAGTTAACTCGGTTAAAGAAATCTGGGAACTCTCAAGGGTGGACACTAGACCAATTGACTGAATATTTAAAGACTCATTTTTGTTCACATCACGCTGTCTCCTGAAACATTTCTCCGTGGTATGACCAAGGTTACTACAATAAGTACATTTACTTTCCTGAAATCTAGAGGTGAAGCTGGTATTTACTTCCTGAGAAACATCATCTTTATTCTCTTTCCTGTTACCTGTATTCTGAGTAGAGGCAACGTACTTACTCTCAGCTTTCCTTTTTTCTTTAGAGTATCTCTTGTGAGTGAGAACATATTCATCAGCTAAAACTGCAGCATCAGACAAATTATCTATTCTTCTCTCATCAAGATATAGGCTTACATCATTATTAATACACCTTTTGAAGTCCTCCAGCAAAATCATCTGCTTAAATTTATCAAAATCAGAATTTACATTCTTAGAATTTAACCACTGCTCTAACAGATCTTCTTTGATTTTTGCATACTCAACATGGGATTGCTTATCTTGCTTATAAGTTGTCCTAAATTTTACTCTATAGGCTTCAGGAACAAGCTCATAGGCCTTAAGAATCAAGCTCTTAACTACATCATAATTATCAGATTGATCCTGAGGCAAAGATGCATAATTTACTTGAGCTTTATTGGTGAGAACAGTTTGAAGGAGTACTGGCCAATACTTTTTGGGCCAATTAAAATCTGTAGCTACCCTCTCAAACAACTGAAAATACTTTGTTAAATCAGATTCATTAAAAGGAGGGACAAGTTTAACATTTTTAGCCACATCGAAATCATCAGAGCTAGATGATCCAGTTCCACCTTGTTTCATGCGATACTCATGGTCTGCCTGAATCCTAGCAAGTTCAACTTGTGCCTGAAACTCAGCCTCCTTAGCACGAGCCTGAAACTCAGCCTCCTTAGCATTTGCCTGAATCTCAGCCTCCTTAGCACGAGCCTCCTGCAGGGCTAGCTGTAACTTAGCTATTTCAATCTGCGTTTGCTCATCTGGAGGAGTTACATTAAACAAGCTTTCATTAATCATGTCAACAATTTGATCTTTAGAATGATGAGAGCGAACAGCAATTCCCAATTGTTGAGCAACAAGCTTAAGTGCATTCTTTGTTCTGTTTTCTACATCACACACTGTTTGCACATTTGACAAAAAATCTTTGGCTTCATCAAGCGTAGTAATAGTAGACATCATGAATAAATCACAGTCACAACCAATATCCTTATGATAATACCCTGAATATCCTGATAAGAGGTCGCCAAATTTATGTTATGGAACAGGGAGAGATAATGAACACTTCAAGTGAGAATACTAAAATCACTACTGTCCCGCAAAGTTCCAGGTTCAAAAGAAAAGAGTTAGGTAAAATTAAAAGTTAAAGTTTAATGCTCAAACTAACAACTAAACATTCAGGACTCATAAGGATAATGTAATGGCAAAAAACAGGTTAAATATATGGTTAACTGCAATAGTCTCTATTAACACGAAATTAGCAAGTGTAAATTTATCTAAGTCAGCCCTGATAAAATGAGGAAACCGGATAATGCTCAGTTAAAGCAAGATATATTATTACAGATACAAAATATTATTACTACTGGCTGACAGTAAAACTTTACATTAATCACAAAAACCTCACCAGGCCCACGAACCAACACCTTATGCTATACAGTACAAGAAAAAAATGTAATAACACTTATACTCAAATTACACAGCAGCTAGATGGTTGGAGACTTCCTGAGCACTCACAAAAATAATAACAACTGTACAGGGGAGGACAGAGATGTGAACATAATGAGGAGTAGATCTAAGTGGCAATTAATGCAGAGACTGAGCTCATTATATAGGGGCTGGCAGAGCTTGATACAACTTGTAAGAAGGACGCGCAAATGAAGCCATAGGGGACAAAGAGTTGACACTCCTGCTCTGAACAACAGAAAGAACGACTTACTCTACTATAAGGGGGAGAAGGGGGAAGTGAGGTAGAACACGGAAGCTTGGTCACTATGGAAGCCAGGAGGCGAATCGTGATCAAACATGCAACATACTGTACGTTTGAATTATACAAAGGATGATGAAATCATAGGCTATGTAACAATGTATATATATATATATATATATATATATATATATATATATATATATATATATATATATATATATATATATATGTGTGTGTGTGTGTGTGTGTGTGTGTGTGTGTGTGTGTGTAAAAAAGAAAAGAAAAGATTATACCTAACCAACTCAATGTTTCTGCTTAGTTTGACAAAAACATATATATACAGTATATAACCCGTCCCCCCCCTCTCTCTCTCTCTCTCTCTCTCTCTCCCTCTCACTCTCTCAGTTTGCTTGTACTTCATCCAACATCCCCTTTTCCTTCCCTCTTTTTATTTACTCTGGTACCATTAACCTCTCCATTACTCCCTCCTCTTCCATCAGACTCCACCATCTACTCCCCTCCCCATCCTTCAACCTCACCTCCCTCTTGCTTCACCTCCTCCATCATCCCTCCCCTTCCCATCCTTCAACCTCACCTCCCTCTTGCTTCACCTCCTCCATCATCCCTCCCCTTCCCATCCTTCAACCTCACCTCCCTCTTGCTTCACCTCCTCCATCATCCCTCCCCTCCCCATCCTTCAACCTCACCTCCCTCTTGCTTCACCTCCTCCATCATCCCTCCCCTTCCCATCCTTCAACCTCACCTCCCTCTTGCTTCACCTCCTCCATCATCCCTCCCCTCCCCATCCTTCAACCTCACCTCCCTCTTGCTTCACCTCCTCCATCATCCCTCCCCTCCCCATCCTTCAACCTCCCCTCCCTCTTGCTTCACCTCCTCCATCATCCCTCCCCTTCCCATCCTTCAACCTCAGCTCCCTCTTGCTTCACCTCCTCCATCATCCCTCCCCTTTCCATCCTCATAATCCTCCTTTTCACCCTACCATTCTCCTTCCTTCCTACACAGTATTCTTCTTTACTCCCTCTTCTTCTCTCCATCTCCAAGTCCTCCACCTTTCCCTGTAGTTTGAGTTTCCTTTTCCCCTTCTTTCTTGTCCTCCATTTTTCATCTCCTCTTCCTTCCTCCTTGAATCTCTTCTATTCTCCTTTTTCACCTTCCCCCCGCCTCTTACACCCTTCACCCACTTTTATCTTCCCTCCCCACCCTTCATCCTTCCCTCATTCTCATCCCCTCCACCTACCCTCTCGTCTCACCCTTTTCCCCTGCCACTAACCTAACCAACCTTCCCTCTTTCCTCATCTTTTCTTCTACCGTTCACCTTCTCCATCATCCCTCCAACTTAACCTCCTTCCTCCACCCCACACCTACTCCACATCCCTCCCCTACCCTCTTCCTCCTCCTCCCTCACCCCCACCCCAGTCACCTGTATTACTTTTCCAACTACACCGACTTTTTCAACAAATTTTTTAGAGCCATTTTTTTCTCCTGTCCTCGAGTGAGTGAGAGTGGAAACCTTCTCTCTCTCTCTCTCTCTCTCCGTCAGTCCGCTTTCCCACACTCTTATTTCCCCCTTCCATCACTGCCTCATCCCTGTCTCCTTCCCCTCCTTCCCTCATCATTATATCTTTCCCCTTCCTCTCTCGTCCTTCCTCTGCCTTCCCTCATTTGTTTGCTTTAATTCCCCATCCTTCCTCCACCAGATCCCTCTACATCTCTTCCTCTTTACCCTATTCCTCTCGCCTCTCTCGCTTGTATCTCCCTTCATCCTCTGCTCTCTTGCCACACACCCTCGGTTCATGCAATCTCCACTCCCTTTCCTTTTCCTCTCTTTCTCTCTTTCTCTCTCTCTCTCTCTCTCTCTCTCTCTCTCTCTCTCTCTCTCTCTCACAACCATCCAGAGGGTCATGAACTCAGCCATCTCTTGGTCCTTTCAGCTGTTCACCCCAACGACTCTTTCCACCATTTATCTATCTTTATGTCTATCTGCTGAGTGTGTCTGTCTGTCCGCCTATCTACTTATCTATCTATCTATTTGTCTGTGCTTGTTTGTCCTTCTCTATCTATCAATCAATCGTTCAGTCACTCACTTTATTTCTGTCAGTCACTCTCATGCCTCCCAGCTCATGGAGGATCATATTACCCAGAATAACAATATTTTGATACCTGTTTACATCGTACAGAGATCTTTATATTACACACAATTGAAGGGTTTATAGGCCACTGTTCGCTGGTTACCATTACGGCCGGAAAATCCAATTCGCTTGTATTTCATGTGGCCGGAAAATCCAATTCGCTTGTATTTCATGTGGCCGGAAAATCCAATTCGCTTGTATTTCATGTGGCCGGAAAATCCAATTCGCTTGTATTTCATGTGGCCGCCAGTATATCACTTCACTTGGACGCCAACATATCATTACTAACCTAACCTAACCTAATCTAACCCAGCCTAACCTAACCTAACCTATCCTAACCTAACCTAATCTAACCTAGCCTAGCCTGACCTAACCTAGCCTAACCTAACCTAACCTAACCTAACCTAACCTAATCTAACCTAACCTAACTTAAATTACTCATATGTTAGGAAACGATTATTCAAAATAGTTATGACCCTTTCTGGTGGATAAGATTTTAAGGTAATCTGTTATAACTCGGCGCCCACTGTTATCTCATCGCCAGAATGAAGGTTAATGTGGCTCCTAATTAAAATATTTCACGCGCTCAAATGTCAGTGCTCCTAAATGAAATGCGCCCACCGTTACTCTCTCTCTCTCTCTCTCTCTCTCTCTCTCATGAGGTCTGACACAGGCACTTTGGTGTCTCGCTGTTACTCAGCATGATTAAGTACTGTATATCGCTTTCCTGCTGTCTAGTTGCTTCCATAATGGTTAACTATCACGTACTCGTCAACTCGTCTCCTGCTACAATACATAGGCGCCAACCCACACCCACCTTCCTCCCCCCCAGGGATTTGTTTCCCACCATGAAAAACTTATCCACATGTAGAAGGTTTTCCTCTTCAGCGTAAACACACACACACACACACACACACACACACACAGCATGGGCATAATTTCCATACGCACTTATATTTTGCTCATGGATATTTTCCGTATTGATCCATTTCCCCCATAGACCTGTATTTGCCGATGGACCTAATCTTCCCATGGACTTACTTCCCGTGTGCATTTCTAACATGGAGCTGTTTTTAGAGCATGGCACTATCTTCCCTCCATGGAACTATTTTTCTCTCCATGGATCTACTTTCCCTCCAAGGACCTATTTTCTTTTTTACTGTCTTCGGAACTATATTTCCCACAAACATACTTTCCCTCAGAGACTTGCTTTCACCACTGGCAAACACCAAATCTCCACTGGGTCATAGATGCTTCCATGAACCTCTTCTCTCATAATGATCATTTTTACCCATTCAACCTATAATCCTACTTTGGCCCATTTCCCCATAGATATATTTCTCATGCAGTTACATTCCCACATGGCCCTATCCCTGCCATGAACCTACTCCCCATGAAAATAAAGTCCCCTCCCCACCGACCTATCCATCCACCCACTTACCCTGATCAACCTCTTAGCAACCCACCCTGCCCATCAACTCACCCACTCAAGTTTCCACCTAGCTCACCGAGACACCCACCCACCCATCCACACTACCTACCAACTAACCCTCGCACCCACTCACTTACCCACCCACTCTGCATACCCACTTACCCACCCGCCCACCACCACACCCTGCCACCCCACTCACCCAACCACCCACTCACCCTGCCCTATCCTGTCCCACTCTACCTACGCACGAGGCTGCACAACACCCTACCAACCTTGATAACAGAACTACCCCACCCACCTGCACCACCCACCCCTCACCTACACCACCCTAACTTAGCTCCACCATAATGACTTGGAAGCTTACACACACACACACACTCTTTCTCTCTTTCTCTCTCTCTCTCTCTCTCTCTCTCTCTCCCCACCTTATCATTTTCTCTCCACCCATGAATCTCCTCTTCCTATCCTCCCACCTCCAATATCTTCCTTCCCCTTCCCATCGTCATCCTCCTGTTTCCACCTTAACATTCTTCGTCCTTCCCTCACGAATCTCTCATTTACTTACTTATCGTCTCCCCATCTCCAAATTTTCCTTTCCTCCCCATCCTCTTAACCTCCTTACCCTCTCCTCTCGAACATAATTTTCCTCTTTTTCCTCACCTCTTTCGTTTTCTCTCACCGTCCTCTTCCATCCATCACCCGCTTTTGTATTATTTTCACATCCTTCACCTTTCCCTCAACCTCGTCCCCTTCATCTTAGCCTCCGTTTCACCTTTTCTCCTCTACCCATCACCAACTCCCACTTTCCTTCTTTATCCACCTTCTTCCTACATCCCTCCCCTACTTCACCTTCCCTCCCAAACACACTTCCTCCTCTGTCCTTCGCCTGCTACATTTTCCCTCCCACTTCATCTTCTTCCTCTGCTCCTCACCCACTCCACATCTCTCCCCACTCCTCTCCCCTCCCCCACCTCCTCAACTCCCACCGTAACCAGCTGTACTATCTTCAGTTTTTCTGCAACATATATTATTTTTAGAACCCATTTTTCTCCTGTCTCAGGTGAGTGAGCATGGTAGCCTTGTCTTGTTCTCTCTCTCTCTCTCTCTCTCTCTCTCTCTCTCTCTCTCTCCTCCTCCTCCTCCTCCTCCTCCTCCTCCTCCTCACCCACACCCAATTCTGTTATCAATACCTCTACTTCTCTCCCTACCTAATCCCTTCCTGTCACCCCAAGCTATTTCTCTCTCTCTCTCTCTCTCTCTCTCTCTCTCTCTCTCTCTCTCTCTCGACAGTAATGCTTTTTTCTCGTCCGCCTGATTTACCATCACACCGTGGTTATAGGGTTCTAACTCAGTTCTCCTTTTCTGTGGTCTAATGTACAGTACACTACACCATATCATGTACGTAATTACTGCAGATTCCAAGACCTAAGGTGATAACGTTTAATACTACATTGGTCTGCTCCAGTTGCCAGTACCGAACACGGCGTCCCTCAGTGTCCTTCCCACGACCCCACCAAAATAATCAATGACTTTAGTGTACACCATCCTATTAGCGAATATCTTAGTGCAAATTTCATTGTGCAGCTTCAGCAACAACGTAGAGAACTTGGGTTACAAAAAGCGTGAGTGAAAAAAGATATGTTAATCGAAAAATTGACAGTAAATTCAAACAGTGATGCCCCAGGTAATGCCCATGTGCCAAGTGTTCATCATATAACAACTGCTAATGAATCAATGAGCATTATTAAGAAAATCTAACAAGAGCGTGTAGCAAAAGGCAGAGGTAAAACGATTGATCTAAGAAATTAATAAATTAAAAGCAATGCTACAAGAGTAACTGTTCGTGTGGCTGACTGGAGGCCCCGTCCCACGATGTTAGCACAACTACGACTTCCAACGCCATCACCCTGGGTCACGCTTCCTCTACCCCGTCACCACCACCACCACCACCACCACAGCCACCACTATTTGTCTCTACTGCAAAAGCTGAGCTTGAAAAATGCTGCCTTTTGTGTTAAAAGAGATAGTGAGCAACTTAAAATCCAGAATAGACTGTGAAACTGCAGCTGCCCAAATACCTCCCACAGAAAGATGCAGCCTCATGGAAGAAGGCCAAAAAAGAAAGTTCTACTGCAGCACAGGGCAATCATACACACAGGAGAACACAACACAGCCTCACACCTGATGAGTCCCATCAGGAAGAAATACAACTTTCTCTTCAGTGACATCAACTTCTTCACCGTAAGGGCATCAGATCTGAACAGAATGTTTAGCATTAGAACTCAGAAGCTAAATTCGGCTTACTCAAGTGCTGGGTTCAGGAAAAACTACTGAAGCATGGACTCCCTCTAAATGCTTAATCTACTGTGGACTTCTTGATGTCATGGAAAGTTAATGTACCCGTCTTCGATGATCTCGGAGGACTTGTGGGTGAGTTGAAAACCTAAAATGGAAATATGGAAATATGTGTATGTCAGCTTGTACCGAGTCTGAAGTCTGACATCCTCATGAAGAATATCAATATTTTTAACGAACATCTGATAAGATGGACAAAGAACAGCGGTCTTAATATTATAAACTCCAACCTTGTTTTCAAACGGGGTACAGGCGAGATCGATGAATCCTGCTACAACGCGCATGGGGAACACCAGGGATCTTTGCTGAATAGAATTGATATGGTAAGGTTACTTGGCCCCCCCCCAAAAAAAAAAAAAAAAATCAAAGCAGTACTCCAGTTTTAAGGAGTGCGTCAACTGGGCCAACTAAAAAGAAAGCAAGACTCGGGGTAAATCCAAGCACAACGACAGTTAAAGCCATCAAGCAGGCGTGGTGATCACACTCATCCTCACCCACCCCTAACCAACCACATGGACAAAGTTGGGTGGCAGGTAACAGAACGCCACAGACAGCCATCCACCTCAGACCATGGTAGTTACCAGTACAGGTGAACATATGGGTGAAACCCCAGAGGTGAGAAATGTCATGTCGCTACCATACCCTTCCCACCACCATCACCACCATAGGTCATCCCCTCTGAATACACACACCCGACCCCGCTACACAAAGATTGGGTGCTACAACTGTAGGGAGTTTAATCACCATGAAACTCGGTGTCAGTTCCATCACAAAATTTGGTGCACAAAATGCCACGACTAATCCATTTATGTCAATTCTACAGTATCTAGGAATGTGGCGAAGAAGTCTTACCTGACGACCCTCATCCCAGTATCAAGAAGGACAACCTCTTCATAATACATATCAATGCTGAATCCTTGCTGGCCAATTTCGATGAAGTAAAATGATTCCCCACACTCCTACATAGTATGTAGACGTGCCGGTAAATAATAATAATAATAATAATAATCTGGCCTTTTGTTTCTCAAAAGCGCCAGTTCTTCCTTTTGGGAATTCACTAGCGCTCGTTATTTTTACAATTACAAGAATTGTGACATTTCTTGTATATAATACAAGCTACATCATATATACATGAAAGTGGCAAAAATTAAACCCTATAATCATCTGTCATAGTACCTCTCTCCAGGTCATAGCATTTTGAAAAAAGAAAGGCTTTCAGCTGTCTCTTAAAGGATTCAACAGTAGAGAGTTGTCTTATGAACAATGGCAATCTGTTATATAATCTAGGGGCTCTATATGCAAAAGAACGATCAGAGAAAGATGACTGGTGAATGGCTCCTGGCTCATCAAGACGCAAGGAATCATCTTCACTGCGTAACATCACACCCGGGCGTGTCGATGGGAGTTTTAACAATTCAGCAAGATACTTCGGTTCACCAAACTTAAGAACCTTGAATGTAATAAGACACAGTTTAAATTCAATTCTAGCCTTTACTGGTAACCAATGCAACTCAATCAGAAACGGGGTAGTTGAGGTTCTCGGGGGGAGACCAAAGATAAGCCGTGCCGCCCTGTTCAACACAGACTGAACTTTTGTTAGTATATTATTTGGAAGACCAACCCACAGTGAATTACAATAATCAACACGAGACAAGACCACTGCATGGACCAATGTTAGGAGGCACTGTCTATTCAGGAATCTTCTCACAGAATACAGATTTCTGATATGCAAGTTACACCCTCTTACAACCTGATTAATGTGTTCTTTGTAATTTAACTTAGAATTAAAATAAACATCCAAATTTCGAACAGAACTGACTGGATGCAGCTGTGACACGCCAATGTTCAAAGCCAGGGCATTGTCAGTGTCATCACCCCTTCTGTTTCCTCTGATGATGATGATCTCAGTTTTACCATCATTCAGCTTAAGTTTCCTCTTAGCCATCCAAATCTTAATATCAGACATTAGAGATTCAAACTTTATATTAGTATCGTTGATATCTGACATCTTAACATAGAGCTGGGTGTCATCAGCATAAAAATGATAGGACACATCATGAGCATCAAGTAGAGACGATAAACTACTTGTGTAGATAGTAAATAGAATTGGACCCAAAACTGATCCTTGAGGGACTCCAAATAGAAGAGGAGCAGAATCAGAGCTAGCGTAATCAACAACCACTCTCTGAGATCTGTCCGACAGATACGACTTAAGGAGCAAAAGGGCACTATCACGAACGCCATAAAAATACAGATCATCCAACAATAGTTATGATCTACTGTGGCATCAAAAAAGCTGCAGACAGATCCAAAAGAACTAGGAGAGAGGACATCCCACTACAAGTGTTTGCCACCAAGTCGCTCTGAATCCTTGTTAGTGCAGTTTCAGTCGAATGGTATTTTCTGTATGCTGATTGAACAACAGGAACAACTCTGTTCTGTTCCAGTAGTGGTAAGAGTTGGTCAAGTATGGCCCGCTCAATAATCTTGGATAAAAAAGACAGGTTAGAGACAGGACGATAATTTGTCATGCTCTCGACATCAAGGCCAGGTTTCTTAATTAGGGGCCTAAGCAAAGCACGTTTCTCAGGCTGAACAAAATTACTTTCTAAGAAGCATCTATTTATTATGTTGCAGATAAAGTCTGCAGCATGCTCATACACATCAGGCAGTTGTGACATGTTACATGGTTCGAGTGAGCAAAATGTTTTATTAAGTTCTCTGATGTAACATTTGACTGTTTACATCCAGTGGATGAAATGTTGAAAGCAAATGATCCCCGGTGCACCGTGGCTGGAAGTCAACTGAGTACACTTCACTAGGACAACTGCTGTCTAAATCACTTCTTATGCGAGATATCTTACTTGTAAAAAATGAAGCAAAATCAGAAGCCAATTGGGCATCAGATAAAGAAGTTGGTTTAACAATTACATTCCTCCGACCAACCAAATTGTTCACAACTGCAGACAATTTTTTTTTTTTATCACCACCACATGAATCAACTTTATTTTGATAATACCTAGCCTTTTGGGCTTTTACAGTGTGAACGACTGCTCTTCTCGCAAAAACATAACGCAAACGAGTTACTTCGGTACCTACATATAAATTACGTAAAAGTGACAATGGTCTTGTTGCCAGTGTGTGTATGTACTGTATGTGAAACGCCCTTGGTTGGGTTACACTGGGGTAGGTTAGGGTTAAGTAAAGTTAGTTTAGACTGGGTTTAGTTAGGTTAGGTTGGGTTAAGTGTTGTCAAGGTTGTTTGTTTGTTTGTTTTGGTTGTGTTGTTTTGTTAGGCTGGCATGTGAATATATAAAGCTAGGATTGTAGTACTATTATCAGTAGATTTGGTTAGGTTTCAGAATGTCTGCCATTACACATGATAGACTTGAGTGAATATAACACTGATATAAAGAACGGCGAAAAGAAAATTATCAGAACACAAACATTTACCCTTATAAAAAATCTTAGAATAATTGTATTTTTTAAAACACTTTCGTTTGGCTTTTTTTTTTTTTCTTTTTTAATTCACCTTTTGTAGGTTGAGCCTACCTCTTACGACCACTCCCGCTTATAACCAATTCACTCTATTTATTGGCCAATTCATACAGAAATTACTTAGCAACAGAGGGGAGTGGTGAATAGTGGAGTCCATCTCTGGATGACTAAGTACGATCTGTGGGCTTGCTTTGTGGGACCATGTGGGTCATGAAAAAGGTTGTTTTCGTCACCCCACACACAAAATGTGGAGGAAATTATAATGATTGTAGATCAGAATAGTTGGAGTTGCCACTTATTAACTTTAATCATTTACAAAATCAATACTACAGTTTACTGCTCCATGAAATTCATAACGTAAAAATAGTTTAATGAATTTACTTTTAGTTCTAAAAAAAAAAAAAAAAAAAACTACTACCAGGCTTTTGTGTTAATGTTATTAGACATCTTCCCTTTTTCTTACAAGAGTGTTCCATGTCCATTGATGCGAACTTGTAAACTTTAACGCCTGGATTTTACTTGTGCACATTAAAGTATTTCATCCAATTTTATACATCAGGGTTCCTCAGTTACTTTCTATGAAAGTCCCAGTCATACTGTCTTCTGATATGGGAGAGGTCCAAATGTAAAATCTTGTGTTTAGTATTAATAATGGAATAAAATGCTTGCATTTACTCTAGGATGCAGAGTAATTAGTTCTTTAAAATATAATGAATCTGTGCGGAAAGTTAATATCCTGAACAAAAGTGAAATAAGCTTTAAAGAAGGTATTGTCTTCTGTTGTTAAGGTGGTTAAATAAGACACAAAAATCTATTCTCCAGACTCCCACCTCCTCAAAGAGACAAAACGACATTCTTCTTTTATCCAAATTACAGTTACCATCCCTACATAGGCACAGTCACTTTAGCACTACCACCACCACTTTAGCACCATACCGCCCACCAGTAACCAGTCTTAATACTTTTCAGTATCTTTCCGTCAATTCACCAACTGAACAAGCCAATGACAACAATCTGTGGGTACGAGTACATGCAGTGTAGCTTGCTATATACAGAATTCCTACGGCTAGGAATCCTGTTCTTATGTTACCAGTATTGAGTGCTGACGAGATCGAAGTGATAATGTGCTACATAGTAATATAAAACTCACGTTACTTTGATGTGAGAGCCTAAAGTAACTGGAAAAATTAGTAGCTTCTGTGTTGATCAGTTAGCTCACTCGTCTGCATTGTAACCATCAAGTGGACATGTTGGTATTACTGCAGTAGATAAAAATACTGGCAACCCAATGAAATTATATTTATTTGAGCCATACTGTGGAGAAAACTCATCCAGAGATGCTAAATATTTTGTTTCGAGGGCGATCCTGAACATTCAGTGATGGAAGTCGCTGGGGTCTGTACCAAAACTCGTCACGGTCCGGATTCAGATCGCGGTCCGCCATTTGAGTACCACTGCTATACATATTATATGTTTATTTACAATACAACTGTATGATGTCAGACGCAGTAGCATTTTATTTTATTGTATTTTTAACTGACCATTAACCAGCACAACATTCAGTTTTTAAGTTTTGAAACCGCTTACAACCATCATTTTGCTGTCATAACCTCTGCTTCTAACAAATATGTAAGAGGTACACACTTTCCACTCACAAAAACTCTTAATGGGAGGATTGACTGATTGATTGAACATAATTAAAATCTGGCTGCGCAACTGCCAGGGTCATATGCCGCTTGATGGGAGGAAGTTTTCACAGACTGGGGCTAAGCAAAAATTTATATGCTGTAACATGTAATGTGATACAAGCAAGAACATCTCTGCAATTGTTATGAGAACCTCTTGTTGCATGCCTTTTCGATCGCACCCCTGTAGGGCCCTGTTGATCTCCAACATTCCCAACTTCACGAATAACTGATAACTCGATGGATACTGATTTGTCAATGGTTTTTAATGATAATAGTAATAATAATTTACTTATTTATTTTTTCTTCTTATTTTTTTAAAAGTCGAGTAAATAAGTAAGATGGAACACGACCATGCTCACACACACAGTCCCAAGTCCAGGCATAGGACCAGGACCAATGGTTGTGGCAGACACCTCGGGGCTCCCTGCTAGGACAGCTACAGAGACACCCTCCAAGCTTGCCTTGGCACTGTAACTGCCCCACCATTAAACACCCACTGATAGGGCAGCCTCCTGGAGCACTATTCGTATTCCCAGGTTCGGGCCGTCTACCGGGTCGAAGTGGCACCTTGGGAACAGCAATGTCCTGTATCCTCTGGAGCAGATTGTGACGTAATAATCCACCTCCACAATTCACATATACCACACACCTATCCCTGCACAATTGTATGCATCGCACATGTATCCCTGCATCATATTACATGCACCACTCGGCCAGCAGTATACACGTGGTCAGGGACGCCGCATTGTCGCCCGCCTGTAGTTGACGTGAGAAGATCACAGGTGCGCGGCCAATCACGCACCAGGTGGTACCGTGTCCCACTATGACTCAGCTGCTGCGCTGATCTATGAAGCAGCAGTCCCTGACCTCGTGACCCCACCTGACCAATGAGCTGCCACGTGCCTCACCTTAGCCCATCACTGGGCCTTCTAGGGACGCTAACACCGGCGTGCCCTGCTGCAGCCTGTCATAAAAGCAGCCAGCCCGGCTCCCTCAGTTTCTCTCTAGCCCCAGACTCCGACACACACACACACACACACACACACACACACACACAGACCTGCATCCCGCGGAGCTGCCACGTCACACTCAAGCACTCACACATTCATGCACGGTCATGCTAACTCATACTCCCTCGCTCACACACTAGCACCTCATGTATTAGTGCGTCACTCTCTCCACAGTACGGAAATAATAGCAAGTTTGTCCCTGTATTATCACTGAATTGTTATCATTGTACAATTTAACTAGTAATATAATTTTCCTCTGCCTTACATCCGACTTTAATATTCCTCCTACCATCGTAAGTTAAGCAAGTAAGAGATACACTACATTGGCGACCCACGGAGTGAGCATACGATGGAACACATAATCCAGCAACGTCTCCCCACATTTTCTTATGAAATAAACACGTGGTTTACACATATTGATGCCACATGGCCCAAAGACACTACCGACGACACAAAATACACTACAGTTGTTAGAGCACTACCTACTCAAGTGGCAACTTTCGTGCAGGATGTGCTATTATCATCCCCAGGCCCAGGGAAGTACAGAGCGCTGAGAAACAGTCTCCTGAGGGCTTTGGGGAAATCAAAACAGGCCCTGCTTATGGAGCTGGACAACATTCAGCCAACAGACCAGCACCCCTCAGCACCGTGCACCCAGATCTAAGCCACACTAGCAGCTGTGGAGGTGACACTATCTGACGATCTCCTGCAGCACCGCCTTCTACAGCTCATGCCACAAGAATTCCGCCCGCACCTGGCTTCTCTCGGCGCTGATGCTACCCTTCAAGACTTCCTCGTAAAAGCAGACACACTTTATGAAACGCAACAGTGTTACTCCAGTATCAAAGTAAATGCAATTCCTATAAACAATCCCACGCCCAGCAATGTAGTGTTCAACCCTAGTGAAACCCCCAGTGTTAATAGTGTGTCGAACAGAGACAAGCAATTCTCGGATATGTGTGCTCTGCTCAATAAATTAACAGATAAAGTTAGCCAGATAGAACTATCCATACTTGTCCTGAATAACAACTCCCCCAGTGCATCACTCCCTCCACCAGTGTGTTCACCCAATAACAACTCCCCCACTGCATCAACCCCTCCACCAGTGTGTTCACCCAATAACAACTCCCCCACTGCATCAACCCCTCCACCAAAGTGTTCACTCAATAACAAAATCCCCAGTGCAACATCAACAGAGATCCCCAGTGATTCCCTTTCCCCACTGCACAATTCCACCATTGTCCCCGTAGTGTCATATACCAAACTGAACACTGTACAACCTATGCAACAGAAATACACTCTCTGTATGTATCATAAACGGTTCGGGCAGGTGGCCCGTTGCTGCACTCCCCCCTGTATCTTTTCAGGAAATGCTGCCAGCGGGAGACCAAGGCAGTGATGTCCCCTGCCAGAGTGAATCATGAACAGGCCAACCATGCTCCAGATTCCCCCCACAAACTGCCAGGCACTCGGGACTTGCTGTGGGTTGAAGGTGCCACCATTGCCACAAGGTACCTAATAGACACAGGGGCTGCATTTAGTATCATTCCCCCAAGTAAGGCGGTGGCTGAATCGGTAGACAGGCGGCCTGCAGTCCTGATGGACCTAGGTTTGAATCCCGGCTGGAGCAGGGAACAGTTTAAGGATTTGAATTTCATAAAAGCAGACTTTCCTCATCTACCAGATGACCTGCCGACATGTCATAAAAGTACCCCTGTTAATACCAATACACCAGTCCTGTATGAGACAGCCCTAGCATGTATTCAATATGGATGGTGGGTGTTAGCGCCGAAGTGGTGACATGTAGAGAGGTGTATGGTATGTAGGAGGACTACTGAGCCTTGAGAAAAGGCTGTGAAGCCTATGCCCAGAGTCGGACACATAAAAAAAAAAAAAAAAAAGCCCACATCACATACGCCACCATCAACCTGCCTTTGACCTTGTGGCGGCCATTGGTTCACCTATCGCCACATACGGTACTGAGCCCCGGCAGGTGGGTTTCTCCCACACCCTCCCATTCACATAGCCCTTCGTGATAGCAGACGTTGAGCAACCCATCCTCAGAGTCGACTTCCTGGAGGCATGTGATGTGGTGGTGGACACCAAGCACCGCCAGCTGTATCACAGGCCATGTAACTCGTTTATTCAAGCCTTAAAATGTGCAGCCAGCCCTGTTCTTCTCACCCACCTCTGAAGTGATTCTTCATATGACACTATTCTGAGACAGTTTCCCCTCGTAACCTCACCTACTCCTCAACGTGGGTGGACCAACCACGGTGTGCAGCACTGTATAGTTACCTCAGGACCACCATGTTTTCCCCGCCTGCGCTGCTTGCCGCCTGAAAGACGATGGGCAGCAGAGCTGGAGTTTCAGACCATGCTGCAGGAGGGCATAATAAGGCCATCATCCAGTTCCTGGGCCTTACCACTGCACTTGGTTCCGAAGGCACAGGAGGGTTTGTGGAGAGCATGTGGGGATTACAGAGCCCTTAATGCAATGACCACCCCTGATCGCTATCCCATTCCCCACATCCAGGACTTCCACCACAAACTGCACGGGATGATTGTCTTCTCCAAAATAGATCTGGTATGGGCCTTTCACCAGATCCCAGTCGCCCCCCAGGACATCCCTAAAACGGCTGTCACCACCCTGTTTGGACTGTCTGAATATACCAAAATGAACTTCGGGTTATGGAATGCAGCACAAACATTCCAAAGGTATATGGACCATGCCCCTTTCCCAGAAAGTGCAGGCCATCTGGGATCCCACGTCCAGCAACACCATGCAAACTCCAGGAATTCCTTGGGATGATCAACTATTACCACCAAGCGGCCTCCACCTTAGCTCCACTCAATGATCTCCTGAAGGACACACAGAAAAACTCATCTAAACCACTCGATTGGACTCCACAGGTGATCCAAGCCTTCACCACCCTGAAAAACAACATCGCTAGTGCCCCTGCCTAGCCTACTTTGCCCCCAATGCTCCCATGTCCCTTATCACAGACACTTTCTCAGACACGGTGGGCTCTGTTCTCCAGCAGGAGGCTGAGGGAGGTACTGCACCCATCGCATTCTTCAGCCAGCATCTCACTCCAGCACACTGTAAATACAGCACATCTGACAGTGAGCTACTGGCAATATATGAAGTGATCAGACATTTCAGGCACTACCTGAAGGGCAGGGAATTCAGGGTCCTTACTGATCACAAGCCACTTACATCCACCATGGCCCAGAGAGGTGAGCACTGGTCCCCGCGGATGGCAAGGCAGCTGGCTTTTATCTCTGAGTTCACCACAGACATACAACACATCAAGGGTGAACAGGACACTGTGGCTGACACCCTTTCCTGAGGAGTGGCGATGGTGGCCCCATCTCCCCCTCCACTCAGCATTGCCACCCTGGCCCTCGCTCAAACAACGGACCAGGAACTACCTACGCTACTCGGGGGTTCAACCGCACTACAGTTTCAGCAGTTTGACATTGCAGACTCCCCCCAATAAGCTGTGGTGTGACATATCCTGCCGAGTAGCTCGCCCTTTCATACCCAACGCATGCTGGCATCAGATTTTCTGGCATTACCATGACATGTCACACCCAGGCATACATGGCACACATAGCCTGGTGTGGCCTGGCATGCATAGAGACGTGATGCAGTGGGTAAGGACATGTGCATGCTGTCAATCTGCCAAGGTGCACTGTCACATTAAGACCCCATTGGCGAGCTTACCCACTCTCATCACTCGTTTCCACACGGTCCACCTTGACATTGTTGGCCCTCTCCCAGAGTCCAGGGAGAACAGGTTCATTCTCACCTGTATTGACAGGGCTACAAGGTGTGCAGAAGTGACACCGATGATGGATGCTACAGCTGAGAGGGTGGTGTACCACTTCCTGTCACCCTGGATGGCTCGATTCGGTGCCCCGCACACCATAATCACTGATCAAGGCATCCAGTTCGAGTCAAAGGCCTGGCAGGACCTGCTCTCCTTTCAAGGTGCAACGTGCCACCGTATGTCAGCCTACCACCCACAGTCCAATGGGATGGTGGAACGGTTCCGCCACTGCATAAAGGAGGTACTACGCGCTCTTCCGCATCCTGTCGACAGGGTGCCCATTCTTGGCATAATCCTCCTCAACCTCAGAACCACAGAAAAGGAGGATATAGAGAACTCTCCAGCTGAGCTGACTTATGGGGAGGACTTGCGGCTTCCGGGCCAGTTTGCCCCACGGCAGGATGCAATGCCAGCACTAACATACCTCCCAGCTCTTCAACAAGCTATGCAGGCATTTCAATCCACACCACCACTCCTGCACCCCCAGCAGCCCACTCAAGCACCTCAGCAATGGCAAATCGCCGGGCATGTCCTCATCAAGCGAGGCCAGCATCAGTCACCCCTTCAAACACCTTATGAAGGCCCCTACCCAGTCACCACCAGAACAAACAAATTAGCAAACAGTACACGGTGCTGGCCAACAGAATCAAACCAGCTAACATGCCCTCAACACCACACACTGCTACCAGCACACTCACTACAACATCCTCCCCCTCCACCACATCCCCACCCTCCCCTCCCACCACGACTTGTTCCCCACCCCAGATTCCCCTTTACCACCATCCACCCCAGATTCCCTTTGTTAATTGCTACCCCCCTTTACCACCATTATCCACATCCTCTAGTCCGCTGGCTTCCACCACCACTTCCTCCCAGCCAACCTCCTCCAACCCCCCATCCTTCTCTTCCAACCTCATTCCCACAGCCACATGCACCTCATCCCTCCCTTCCAACATGACACCGCCTACTTCCAAGTCACAGACATTACCAGTCATGGCTGCAACAACATGTCCACATTCCACTCAGACTAACACCACAACCTCCTACACTTACACTGGAGCTGGCCGACTCATCAGACCGCCCAGGTATTTCTAATACCCACCATAGATCGCACTCAATTACACTGCCATATAATGTACTTCAACACAACAGTATGTTGTATGTTTGTAAATTATTTATAAGCTGCCTATGTAAAAACATGCTCCCATTTTTGTAATAACTTAAATTACTGTACGTTAGTATTAATTTTTTTTTTAATGTTTATATTATATATATATATATATATATATATATATATATATATATATATATATATATATATATATATATATATATATATATATATATATATATATATATATATATATATATATATATATATATATATATATATATATATATATATATATATATTGTTACATGAAACAGAGAAAGATAATGTACACTTTAAGTGTGAGAATACTACTACTGGCATAATAATCCATCTCCACAATTCACACATACCACACATCTATCCCTGCACAATTGTATGCATCGCACATGTATCCCTGCATCATATTACATGCACCACACGGCCAGCAGTATACACGTGGTCAGGGACGCCGCATTGTCGCCTGCCTGTAGTTGATGTGAGAAGATCACAGGTGCACGGCCAATCACGCAACAGGTGGTACCGTGTCCCACTATGACTCAGCTGCTGCACTTACCTATGAAGTAGCAGTCCCTGACCTTGTGACCCCACCTGATCAACAGAGCTGCCATGTGCCTCACCTTAGCCAATCAATGGGCCTTCTAGGGATGGTAACACCGGCGTGCCGTGCTGCAGCCTGTCATAAAAGTGGCCTGCCCGGCTCCCGCAGTTTCTCTCTAGCTCCAGACTCCGACATACACACACACACACACATGACAACACACACACACACACACACACTGACACACACACACACACACACCAACACACTGACACACACACACACACACACACACACACACACACACACACACCAGCATTCCATAGAGCTGCCACGTCACACTCAAGCACTCACACATTCATGTTCAGTCATGCTAACTCATACTCTCTCGCTCACACACTAGCACCTCACGTATTAGTGCATCACTCTCACCACAGTACGGAATAATAGCAAGTTTGTCCCTGTATTATCACTGAATTGTTATTGTCATATAAAACTTTGTAGTTACTTGTAGAGAAGTTATATATATATATATATATAGACTTGTGGACGAGCGGTTGTTATACTTGAGTAGCTTTGTAAGTAGATAATCTTCTTTCCCATTTGTCATTCAATGACAAGGAGAGGTAAAGAATAGTATGGAACTATTTTTATTTGTCTTGGAAATATTAACAAGTCTCTCACACAGAGCGAAGTATGAAGTAGAGTCCCGGGAGCTATCTCCCTGTCTCGCTCTCTCTGTCTCTCTCTCAAGTTGCTAAGCCCTTCTCCTTACGACCTGTCTGTTCTATGGCTTGCTTCCTTCTGAGCTCTCTTCCCTAAATTCTGGTGAAACAGAAGTCGTATCACGTGTGTTCACTGTGATTGGAAAGTTCTAGAAGCCTGTGTGTGAGTATGTGTGTATGTGTGTGTATGGTCAACAAGGCTTTGTTCACCTGGTGAATTGCTGACAACTAACTGACTGGCTACTTCGTAATCTGTCGTCAGCTTTTCATCAGTGTAACTTGCAAGATCATTTCCCATTCCCAGGCTCGTATAGAGCTGTCATCTATCTATTTATCTATCTATCTATTATGATTTGTAATTATAATATGGACTCATAACATTATCATTGTACAATTAAACTAGTTATATAATTCCCCTCTGCCTTACATCCGACTTTAATATTCCTCCTACCATCGTAAGTTAAGCAAGCAAGAGATACACTACAAGATCCAAGCCCCGTCCCATCGCAACCCCAAAATTGTGCTGGCAGAGCTTGTGCCACCCTTCTCTTCAGGTCTGCCATCAGTGTCTAAGTTTTCTGGGTGCATACCCTTACTGGTGCTGACCCCTATATATCGTGGGGTACAGTGTGTGCTATGTAAGGCACATGTAGAATAGCGAAAGACAGAGAAAAGTGTTTTGGACTATTTGCAGACCTACTCTCTGTGTTTGTTAAGAAGGTCAGCAAAGGGTGCTAGTCAGGATATCTTGGTGGCTAGTGAAACTTGGTTTCCAGCTCTCCCTCTCACCAGCATTCATATCCTCCTCAGGAGTACCATCCTGATCAACTGGTGGTACAGCCTGGGATGAGGTCATAGTGTGTGACTCGGGGATAAGGGACAGAACAGGGAGGCTGCCAGAGATCAAGCAGCTTGGAAAGTCGCGACTAGGTGACCAACGATGATGCATGCAAGCATGCTGAAGCCTTTGAGAATTATACACACGATACAGACTAAATACTGTCATCATCATCATCATCTTTACAGTGATAGATAGATAGAGAGGTAAATAGATTGATAGACATAGATAGAAGGCTTTTAATGTTCATTAGTTTCCTATGAATTAGATTTATCACTCTTCCCCAAACTATAATAGTTGTCGTGGTCCTAGGCTCATCGGAAATGGAAACTCGGTTGACTACAGGCATGAAGTTTGCTCTTCTTCTTCAATCCACCATCTTCCTTTCTGGGAATAAGGAAGTAAATGCTTGAGGAACTTCTGCATAACCAGATAACTGAGCCAGACAAATAGCATTGTTAAAACGGGTAGGTTCATCTTAGGCCACCTGTACTAGCAGTTGAGTACTATAGTCGCGGCGCACGACTCTGAGGTTGTCATTATCGTGCCCTGGCATCCTACCATTCAAAAGTGCGTTCGATTTCATATCATATTATACACGAATCATATTATTATGTACAAATATATTATACACGGATATTATCATACACGATTTTTTTTTTTTTTTTTTTTTTTTTTTAATGCCAGGTATCCCTGAAGGGCTAAGTGGTTGCACCTGGGTAGAGGACTTTGGACTGGAGCGTGTAGCATTTTATGATCAGATGCCCTTTCTCATGTCTACCAATGACCCTTGGGTGGATTCGATCCTCCAACCCTTCGGTTAGGGGGGAGCGCTCTAACCCACTGAGCCACGGCTGCTACTATTACTATACACGAACATATTACACACGAATTTCATGCGTCTCATATTATAGACGAAATCAGACTCACTTTTGAATGGTAGGTTGCCAGGGCACGATAATAACAACCTCAGAGTCGCGCGCCGCGACTATAGTTACCTTAGGCTCATCAGAAAATTAACCTAGTGGATTACAGGCCAAAACTATCCGTATGTAAGGGAGGGGATTGGAGAATGTTTATATTACCAGGCAGCGCCTTCATCCAGTCCTATCAGTGCCACCACTCGAAGGCATCCTTCATCACCAGTACTAAAGGGGATATACGGTCTATATGAACTACTCTATAACGAAGGGGTTAATTTTAATTTATCAACAGACCTGACAATTTCGTATAAAAGTTTGTTACTTTTTAAGGGACCACCAGCACCCCTGCTGCTGCTGATGATGATGATGATGGTGTTGCCGCTACTGCTGCTGTTCCTACATTACTGTTGCAGATGCTGGTGTTCCTGCTGATGATGCCACTGGTTATCTTGCTCATGCAGTTTCTACGTCTGTCGTAGACATCGCACTAGCATGGCCAGGGTGGCAATGGCCAAACAAAGCTTTGGAACAATACCCTCTGACCGCCATGATGATCTTCCCCTGGGCCACCTCGTAACTGACTTGGCCACCACGATCTTAAGATAACAGCTACTCTCCCGTAGTTACGATTACAGTTGCTCGTACTATTGCCCTGAGTACTTTTACTATCAGCCTTCTGAGATATGTGGGTTGCACATTCTATGTTTCGTCCACCTTAGCTTGATTTTTGTCTTTTGGCAACCTATAGCCCGTAGCTCAGTTCCAGAATAAGACAATGATGTAACTACGCATCCTTTTCACAGTACTTTTAAGCCAAGTTAAGTTGGACAGAGTATGTTAACAGGAGCCTCCAAACTTGTGAATTTTTAATAACAATTCTGTACCCCATCCTTGGGTGGGAAAAGGAGGTTCAGCTGATGATGATGATAGGTGATGATACTCATAATGATGGATGATAATGATGCTGATCATTATGATGACCAACTTCATAATTTAGGCCTTTGACCATGTGGCAGATTATTCCACTAGAACAGTATACAAGACCATTTTCTTCCCCTAAGTACTCATACTATAATTATGTTATCGCCGCCGACAACAATGTTTAATGCAGTGCCACGAATCAATCACTGCCACTATCAGGGTGGCTTCTTACAAACAGTACTAACCACAAAGCCAAGTAAAATTTCAAACTGGTAAGTCTTCAATAATCTCGTAAAGTTCATAACTCAAATGTTCGTAAGTGGGAGAGCAACTGTCTTTAATCCATCCAACACCAGACGGGTTTATTCAGCTGAGAGTGGTTCTTGGAGGTCTAAGGAAATAATGATATTTACTATATTTTTAACTTACTAATTTATTTTACTATACACTCAACCGTCACAGCTCTTTAACCGTAACTTGGCCCAGGTTTTAGCCAATTTACAATTCTTTTTTGTCATGTAGCTCAGTGGTAGAACAACACATTACAAGTCTGCATCCTTTCCATTGCACTTCTTCATGACTTGTATTGTTCTGTTCGCTAAACTATTGCTGAGATGGCAGTTTTAGACCGGTTTAGAATAACAAAAGTATAGTAAGCAT
>NC_137047.1:38221564-38306564 GCF_032717465.1 Coenobita brevimanus
CTGTAGTCTTAATACAAGCTACAAACTATATTCATGCATGAATACTTATCGCGTTACCCACTCCCAGGTCCCCAGGTGTCTTCCCGATGTATGGATAGGGCAATATTCCAAAGTACCAGGGCAACTTGAACTACTATGGCAATATAACGAGCCTCTTGTATTCATATCTTCCCTCCAAACTCCTGGGATAATGCGTTGAATTACAGAGTACTGGTAAGTAGTATTTTGATTAATAACAGTGCTTACTGCTCAACGTAAATAACAGTATACTTGAGAACTTTGAACGCTCTCGCTCAACTGCTTTCAAAGAACTCAAAGTAACTTAGTTCTGGTGGATTCTCGTTCATTGGTTTTATTATACTGAAATGGGAGCTTTAGCAATTACACATCATTATCCCAAATAGATAAAACAGTAACCACGTCGCATATTCATAGATACACAAAACTCCTTCGTTCTCACAACATCGTGATTCTACATCGAGAAAACAAAGCACAATTGTTTGTGTAGACAGTGTTGGGGACAAGGGCAAGCAGCAGCATGACTAATCTAAGTTTTTGGGAGAGGCGCAGTAAAGGACTGACCGGGTGCTTTTGCTCAGAGTGAGGTGTACCACGAATACCTGCTTCCAACTGTACCTAATATTGTCTCTCTAATTTTCTAACTTTTACTTGCAGTCACTTATCTTTCGAAACAGATTTCTCCTTTCATAAAAATTAGCTGTCATTTTTGCTCGTAACATTTTCTATGTAGGCGTCTTCTCTTTTCCTGACTAATCTTGCTGTGTGTGTGTGTGTGTGTGTGTGTGTGTGTGTTCAAACCTGAACCTGAAAGTGGATTGATCTCCCTTCCCGTTCCAGGTTAACGCTGCCTGCACACACACACACACACGCACACACACACACACGTGTGACACCGGCGCTCCGTACCAAAATCTCATCACGGCCAGTAAGGCATTACCTAAATAGTATCTTTGGCGAAATATGAGTCAAGCTCCAGTACCAGGTTAGACTAAATGATTGTTCATTCATTAAAAGGAAAAAAATAATAAGTTTAAAAACAAGACTTGTAAAAACAGGACATAGAACCAAAGGCGACGAAAGAATATACGCTGAGGTCATCTCTAGAGGTTTGTTTAGAAAGCTACAACAACACGGAGATTGTAAGTACATGCTTTTGCACTTTAAGTATTGCAAAAATGGATACATACTTCAGTAAAACAAATTTGGAAAAAGAAAAGGGATAAAGGTAAAAAGCAAAAATGATGATTTCTACCAAGAATTGGTTGGAAGTAGAGACCCACAATAGACTGGTTGAACGTGTAAACAAACTAGAAATGGCTTTCAAAAATGAAATTGATGAAATAAAGAAGCAGATGCATCTTGCAAAAGGAAGAGAAATGAGAAAAACTAGGAAGGGAGGCCAATAAGAGAAGACACAACTATCAGTGAACTAACAGTTGAATTTGAGTACACTTAGGAAGAAAATACGAGTGAAAATGGGAAGTACAGTATGTCAGTAACGAGAGTGTTATGGAAGAAGTTCAAAAATGACTTTTACAGAGACAGTTAAGGCAAGTTGGCAGTCTTATTGACCAGAGCAGTGATATTGAGGAGAAGATAAACACAAGTGAAATTGAAGCTGTGCAAAGCTACAAAAATGATGTAGAAACCACGTATGCTGTGAAATGGTGAAGAAGTAAAGAAAGGCTTAGAAACAAGGGTGGAGGAAAAAAAGCATTAAAAAGGAGGTGAAAAGAATAATCCCAAAACAATCCAAAGTTAGTCAGAGATTCAGTGAGAGATAAACAAATCTATAGTAATCACTGGTATAGAAGAGGAAGAAATTAAAAACAAGATCACAAGAGACAAAAAAGGAGATGGCAAATGTAATGAGAAACTTACTGAAAAGAAGTATCAGAGGAAATCTGTAGTAAAGACATAGAGGAACGCAAAGGTTAGGGAAATACGAGAAAAGCAAGACAAGACCTCTAAAGAGGTGACTTTCCAGAGTGTAAACACTGTCAGGAAGAGATACTAAAAAATGCAAAGAATCTTAAGTGAAAAGAGAGGAGTTCAAAAATGTAATAGACATAAAAAGATGCCTAACACAAGAGGAACTGGAATTACTGAAAGAGAAAAGGGAGGAAGCAAAAACAAAAAATGAAGGAAGATCAGAAGAGGAGAAGAAGAAATTTTTTTTTTACAAAGTAATAGGATTGCAGGTACGAAAGTGGTACACAAACAGGATGGAAGAAAAAGGAGGAAGGTAGTAGAACCATGTCATGACAAGAATATAAAAAAAATGATAAAGTTGATGTACTCAAATGTGGATGGAATGGTATCTGAATTACTAGAGATGAATGATTATGCCAGAGAAAATGAACCACAAATAATATGCCTAACTGAAACATAATTAATACCAAGGATATCCAATGACATACTAAACTTAGAGGAATACAATATATGGAGAAGAGACAGATATTTAAAAAAAGGAGGAGGAATTATAATATTAACTAAGAAAAATCTACAAGTAAAGGAAATAAAACTAAATATACCATCACAAGTAGAACTGATTGCAGTAGAGATCGACACATCTGAAGGTAAAGTAATTGTAGCCAATTTGTACATGCCACCCAGATCAAACACATGGGAAAGAGACGAATATGAGGACTTGGCAGAGAGTACAATTCAGAGTGTAAGATCATTGCTACATAAAATGGAAGAGAAATCGGAAAGAATTATAGTAACTGGGGACTTCAATACAAATATAAATTGGACTACTCTAGATATAAATAGCCAAGAAAGCTGTTGGGACCAAAAGCTCCTGGATCTTGTACAAGTTTTTCTTAACGCAACATGTGAGGGAAACCACAAGAAAAAGAGGACATGATGTACCTTCAGTGCTAGATCTAATATTTACAAGGCAAGAAAATGATATTGACAGTTTAATATATCCACCCCTCCACTTCGGCAAAAGCGATCATGCAGTACTAAATTATAACTTCAGAGATAGCATATAACCGCAATAGTAAACAGCAATGATAGTTACAAAAAGCAGCCCTAAACTATAAAAAGTGGAAATTATCAACACCTAAAAGAAGTATTTCTTAGAAGTTGATTGGAAAATGATCTTAGAGGACAAGATTTAAATGCTGTATATAAAAATTTTTGTGAATTTTACATTGAACTAGGAGTCCAGAAGTACATCCCACAGCACTAAAGAAGCAGATAAGAAAATACAAGAAATGGTTCAATACAGAATGTAAAAAACCAAAAGAGAAGAAAGAGATTTGTTGTGGAATAGATACAGACACAATAGTGAAAGGGCGTATAATAATTACAAAACAGGCAAGAAACACGACTATACAAGAATAAGGAGGGAAGCCCCAAAAACATAGTTTGAGGAGGATATAATAAATAAAAGTAGTGATCAACTAATTCTGTTTTACAGCTATATGATAAGCAAAACCAAAGTAAAAGATATAATACAATCCATTACGGACGAGGGAATCACTTATACACAAAGAGAAGAAGATATTTGTGAAGCACTAAATAAGAATTTCCAATTAGTTTTTACAAGAAGAAAAAAATTTTGAGAGGGACTATGTGGAACACACATGTCCACACATACCTACCAGATATACAAATAGCAGAAAAAGTAATACAGGAGGAGTTAAGTAGAATTAGACAGAGGAAAAGCAAGTGGTTACCTGATGAAATTTCATGTTGGGTATTACGAGAATGTGCAAAGGAGTTATGTGAAACCATAATATTTTTAATTTTCAAGAAATCCTGTGGAGTCACAGGTAAACTACCTGATATTTGGAAAAAAGCAAATATTGTCCCCTTATTCAAGAAAGGAAATAGACAAAATCCACTCAACTACCGACCAGTATCACTGACCAGTGTTGTAAGCAAGGTATTAGAAAAACTTATAAGAAGTAAGCTTGGGTAAATCCATCTAGAAGAACACAGTATCTCATAACAGAAAGACAGTTTGGTTTCAGAAAAGGCAAAATCATGTGTTACTAATCTGTTGAGCTAGTATGACAGAGTAACAAACACAATACAGGAAAAGGGAAGGATGGGGTGGACAGTATCTATATAGAATTTCAAGAAAGCTTTTGACACTGAGTACCACACCAAAGACTTTTATGGAAACTGTACCATCCAAGGAGGAATTCGAGGCAAACTGTTTTGTTGGATGCAAGACTTTCTCAGAAAAAGAGAAATGAGGACAGTACTAAGAGAAAACTACTCATCATGGAAAGAAGTGACTAATGGAGTACCACAGGGTTCAGTGTTGGCACCAATTATGTTTTTAGTGTATATAAATGATATAAACAGTAACACTGGAAATGAGAGCTATCTGAATATGTTTGCAGATGATGCAAAAATACAAAGGAGAATTACTAACACAGACTCTTGTAAAGGAAGCTACAAGAAAAGAAGTAAATAAACTATCATGAATGGAGTAGTACATGGCAAAATGGAATTCAATGTGGACAGAGTGTCATGTAATCAAGTTATGGTAAAAGTGGAAAAAGACCTGATTGGGATTATAAGTTAGGAAATAAAACCCTATACACATCAGAAAGAGAGAAAAGACCTAGGTGTGATTATCAATAACAGACTATCTCCGGCTGACCACATCAGCGAGAAGGTACGGAACGTTATGTATACACTGCTTGCAAATATGAGAATAGCATTCACATACTTAAATGAAGACATGCTGCTGCATAGAAGGATAATAACATCATTTATTAGACCGACTCTGGAATATGCATCAGTGAGTCTGGAGTCCCTCATCTCAAAAAGCACATAGACAAGATTGAAAAAGTTCAAAGGGTCGCTACTAGATGGATTACCAGAAAGCTTAAGGGACCTAAGCTACGAAGAAAGACTAAATAAACTGAATCTACCAACACTACAAGACAGAAGGAAAAGAGGTGACATGATAATGCTATATAAGTGCATATCAGGAAAGGAGGAAATAGACATAAGTGATTACTTAACATATGGAGAAGCATCAGCAAGAGGACACTGCAAAAAATTGCATAAGAAGAGAGGTGATAAAGACGTAAGGAAATTCAGTTTCCCAAACAGAGCAGTTGATCAATGGAATGCACTACCGAATGAAATAGTGTGTGCCAAAACAATTCACAAATTTAAGGATATGTACGATAAATATGGTTTAAGACACGGGACAGTACGAGCTTGACTCATTCCTGTAAAGATACAATTAGGTAAGAACACACACACACACACACACAGAGGGAATCATCGGAGGTAGACGTCCGTCTACCTCCGACTGGACCAACACGGCCAGTGGCAATACCTAAATAAGTATCTTTGAATGAGTCAAGCTCTGTACCAGGTTAGACTAAATGATTTTTCATTATTAAAAGGAAAAGAAATAATAAGTTTAAATAACACTGGTTCAAACAGAACATAGAACCACGATGCGTTGAGTCAGCTGGGTTTGTTTATACTACAGCAACTGGTTAGTACTTGGATGGGTGACCGCCTGGGAACACCAGATGCTGTTGGCATCCCTACGTCAAGTGGGGTTGGTGGAGGATTAGTGCCCCTCCCTGTAAAACAATTAACTCTAAGCCCTTGGCCACCCTGTCTGGGATACATGGCGTCTGGCAATGAATGAATGAATGAACACGGGAAAAGTGTAAGTACATACTCTGTTCATTTAGTATTACAAAATGGATACATACTTCAGTAAAACAAATTTGGAAAAGAAAAGGGATAAAAGTAAAAAGCAAAATGATGATTTCTACCAAGAACTGGTTGAAGTGGAGACTCACAATAGACTGGTTGAACGTGTACACAAACTAGAAATGGCTTTCAAAAATGAAATAGATGAAATAAAGAAGCAAATGCACTTGCAAAAGGAAGAGATAGAAAAACTAGGAAGGGAGGCCAATAAGAAAGACACAACCATCAGTGAACTAACAGTGGAATTGAGTACGCTTAGGAAGAAAGTGAGTGAAATGGGAAGTACAGTAGTCAATCACAAGAGTGTTATGGAAGAGTTCAAAAATGACACAGAGACAATTAGACAAGCAAGCAGTCTTATGGACCAGAGCAGTGATATTGAGGAGAAGATAACACAGGTGAATGAAGCTGTGCAAAGCTACAAAAATGATGTAGAAACCACGTATGCTGAAATGGTGAAAGTAAAGAAAGGCTTAGAAACAAGGGTGGAGGAAAAAAGCATTAAAAAGGAAGTGAAAAGAATAATCCAAAACAATCCTAAGTTAGTCAGAGATTCAGTAGAAATAAATAAATCAATAGTAAATCACTGGTATAGAAGAGGAAGAAATTAAAAACAAGATCACTAGAGACAAAAAGAGCTTACTGAAAGAAGTATCAGAGGAAATCTGTAGTAAAGACATAGAGGAACACAAAAGGTTAGGGAAACACGAGAAAAGCAAGACAAGACCTCTAAAGGTGACTTTCCAGAGTGTAAACACTGTGGAAGAGATTCTAAAAAATGCAAAGAATCTTATGGAAAAAGAGGAGTTCAAAAATGTATGGATAAAAAGATGCCTAACACAAGAGGAACTGGAATTACTGAAAGAGAAAAGGGAGGAAGCAAAAACAAAAAATGAGGGAAGATCAGAAGAGGATTGCAGGTACGAAAGTGGTACACAAACAGGATGGAAGAAAAAGGAGGAAGTTAGTAGAACCATGTCATGGCAATTATATAAACAAGATGATAAAGTTGATGTACTCAAATGTGGATGGAATGGTATCTAAATTATTAGAGATGAATGATTATGTCAGAGAAAATGAACCACAAATAATATGCTTAACTGAGACAAAATTATCACCAAGGATATCCAATGACATACTAAACTTAGAGGAATACAATATATGGAGAAGAGACAGAAATTTAAAAAAAAGGAGGAATTATAATATTAACTAAGAAAAATCTAAAAGTCAAGGAAATAAACCTAGATATACCATCACAAGTAGAACTGATTGCAGTAGAGATCGACACATCTGAAGGTAAAGTAATTGTAGCCAATTTGTACATGCCACCCACATCAAACACATGGGAAAGAGACGAATATGAGGACCTGGCAGAGAGTATAATTCAGAGTATAAGATCCTTGCTACATAAAATGGAAGAGAAATCGGAAAGAATTATACTAACTGGGGACTTCAATACAAATATAAATTGGACTACTCTAGATATAAATAGCCAAGAAAGCTGTTGGGACCAAAAGCTCCTGGATCTCGTACAAGAGTTTTTCTTAACGCAACATGTGAGGGAAACCACTAGAAAAAGAGGACTTGATGTACCTTCAGTGCTAGATCTAATATTTACTAGGCAAGAAAATGGCATTGACAGTTTAATATATCACCCTCCACTCGGCAAAAGCGATCATGCAGTACTAAATTATAACTTCAGGATAGCATATGACATAGTAAACAGCAATGACAGTTACAAAAAGAGCCTAAACTATAAAAAGGGAAATTATCAAGACCTAAAGAAGTATTTCTTAGAAGTTGATTGGGAAAATGAGCTTAGAGGACAAGATTTAAATGCTGTATATAAAAATTTTTGTGAATTTTATGAAATAGGAGTCTAGAAGTACATCCCACAGCACAAAGAAGCAGATAAGAAAATACAGAAATGGTTCAATACAGAATATAAAAAATCAAAAGAAAGAAGAGATTTGTTGTGGAATAGATACAGAAGACACGATAATGAAAGGGCATATAATAATTACAAACAGGCAAGAAACGACTATACAAGAATAAGGAGGATATAATAAATAAAAGTAGTGATCAACCAAAGCTGTTTTACAGCTATATCAGAAGCAAAACCAAAGTAAAAGATATAATACAATCCATTACGGACGAGGGAATTACTTATACACAAGAGAAAGATATTTGTGAAGCACTAAATAAGAATTTCCAATTAGTTTTTACAGAAGAAAAAAAATTTGAGAGGGACTATGTGGAACACGCATGTCCACACATACTACCAGATATACAAATAGCAGAAAAAGTAATACAGGAGGAGTTAAGTAGATTAGACAGAGGAAAAGCAAATGGTCCTGATGAAATTTCATGTTGGGTGTTACAAGAATGTGCAAAGGAGTTAAGTAAACCATTATTTTTAATTTTCAAGAAATCCTTGAGTCAAGGTAAACTACCTGATATTTGGAAAAAAGCAAATATTGTCCCCTTATTCAAGAAAGGAAATAGACAAAATCCTCTCAACTACCGACTAGTATCACTGACCAGTGTTGTAAGCAAGGTATTAGAAAAACTTATAAGAAAAGCTTGGGTAAATCATCTAGAAGAACACAATATGATAACAGAAAGACAGTTTGGTTTCAGAAAAGGAAAATCATGTGTTACTAATCTGTTGAGCTACTATGACAGAGTAACAAACACAATACAGGAAAGGGAAGGATGGGTGGACAGTATCTATTTAGATTTCAAGAAAGCTTTTGACACAGTACCACACCAAAGACTTTTATGGAAACTGTACCATCAAGGAGGAATTCGAGGCAAACTGTTTTGTTGGATGCAAGACTTTCTCATAAAAAGAGAAATGAGGACAGTACTAAGAGGAAACTACTCATCATGGAAAGAAGTGACTAGTGGAGTACCACAGGGTTCGGTGCTGGTACCAATCATGTTTTTAGTGTACATAAATGATATAAACAGTAACACTGGAAATGAGAGCTATCTGAATATGTTTGCAGATGATGCAAAAATACAAAGGAGAATTACTAGCACAGACTCTTGTAGGGACCTACAAGAAGAATTAAATAAACTTCATGAATGGAGTAGTACATGGCAAATGGAATTCAATGTGGACAAGTGTCATGTAATCAAGTTTGGTAAAAGTGGAAAAAGACCTGATTGGGATTATAAGTTAGGAAATAAAACTCTTTACACATCAGAAAGAGAGAAAGACCTAGGTGTGATTATCAATAACAGACTATCTCCGGCTAACAGACTATCTCCGGCTGACCACATCAGCGAGAAGGTACGGAACATGTATACACTGCTTGCAAATATGAGAATAGCATTCACATACTTAAATGAAGACATGCTAAGAAGGATAATAACATCATTCATTAGACCAACCCTGGAATATGCATCAATAGTCTGGAGTCCTCATCTCAAAAAGCATATAGACAAGATTGAAAAAGTTCAAAGGGCCGCTACAAGATGGATACCAAGCTTAAGGGACATAAGCTACGAAGAAAGACTAAACTGAATCTACCAACACTACAGGAGAGAAGGAAAAGAGGTGACATGATAATGCTATATAAGTGCATATCAGGGAAGGAGAAAATAGACATAAATGATTACTTAACATATGGTGAAGCATCAGCAAGAGGACACTGCAAAAAACTACATAAGAAGAGAGGTGATAAAGACGTAAGGAAATTCAGTTTCCCAAACAGAGCAATTGATCAATGGAATGCACTACCGAATGAAATAGTGTGTGCCAAAACAATTCACAAATTTAAGGATATGTACGATAAATATGGTTTAAGACACGGGACAGTACGAGCTTGACTCATTCCTGTAAAGATACAATTAGGTAAGAACAATTAGGTAAGAACACACTGTTACGATCTTCACTGAGACAGTCCCTGCGTGAATCTAGTTTGACTGCCAAGTATACAAATGGCGAAGTCGTACCATAAAAAAGTGTGTGACATTTTGCATAAGTACGATGAGTTCTGGCCATCAGGGAACGGACTGTCTACTATAATCCCCACATCGGTTACATAATATATACAGTACCTATACTTCCTTCGCAACAAATTGTACATTTTAATAATCGCTTGATTCTGGATAATCTGAGCTACGGGCCTACACAACACAATTAAATATATCCCACGTATTCCCCTAGCAGTTTTTTGCAGCTTGCAATCATGCTTATCCCTTCACTCTGATGACGTGCTTTATATTTCTAATTTCTCTTTTTGCTATCTCCGATTATTATATTCAGTTTAGAATAGAATTATCAAGCTAGAGTGGATAAACATTTATTCCTCCTAAGATGAAGGTAGAGGGAACCAAAGGAACCAAAGGCTGGAAGGCCACAAATTATTCCCTTAAAAAAATAAAAGTAAAGTAAAATATGATATAAAGAGAGCCAAATTCAAGACCCATTATTTTCAAGTTGTCTGGATATATTGCGTTTAACACACTGTACAGTAGGTCATAGGAAGAAGGAAATACCGACACAGGAAGACTGCTTCAGAGATTATCTGTAACTTACATGAAAGACTATGAGTAATGGTTAACTCTTGCATAAGAGGGTTGGATAGAAAAAAGGTGAGAGTTTGCTGCCAGACGGGTGCAAAGCGCCCGCCGTAATGGAGGAGGAATGCAAGCACAGTGTTCAGAAGAGCAATGACCACTGAATTAGCGATGGAAAAGAGTTAAAGATTCAACAGTGTGGCAAAGTGACAGAGGTTGAAGGGAGTCAGTAAGAAGAGGAGAATTAACGAGAAGAAAACCTTTCAGTCCACACTGTTGAGAAGAGATGTAAGTAGGGAGCTCCCCCTCCTGTTTATAAACATGAGAGTTGTACTTCACACAGGGGCAAATAAAACTCCTGGGATAAGTTGGCATCTGTGCGGAGGTAAAGAAGGCACATAGTCGGCTTAGAACCCCTATCTCCTGGAAGGAGATTTTACAAAACTGGTAACATGATCTTTTCAAGATAATCCTAAGAGAATGGAGCCCCAAGTTTATTAAAAGCTAATGGCAGATTGAACTAAATACTGAAAATAATTAACGGATAGCCCACTCCTGTGTAAGACTGTGCCAGGTCGAAAAATGTGTGATCTGAGTTTTATATACATTAAAAATACTTTTACCCTAATCAAATAAATGACCCAAATGAGAATTAAGTGTGCTATAGCCTCTTCTCGTGTTTATTGAAGTAACTTGAAGAAACCTCTGTGATTGACGCTGTGTGATGCGAATGGAAAGGTGATGGGTGGAGTCATCAGCATATGAGTATACAGTTTGATGTACACTCAGTAAAAAAAGTATCGGTGCACAACATTGACGAAACATTTTGGATCACGGTACGAAGGTCTCTGAAATATTTGTGTTCGACGTGTTGGGAGATGTCATATAACGTCATCTGAGGTATCCCCTCGCTAAAATATAAACAAACATTCTGACCCTGCTACAGCCAGGCATAACAAGTTACCAACCCTCCCACACAGCCATTACGTGAGTGAATATTTACGGAAGACATCGAACCCTCTATGCACCGATACTTTTTCTTACCGAGTGTACACTCGGAAGCAGTCATCGGTAGCCCCCCGCAGTAGCTGAAGCCAAGGGGAGGATAGACAGGGGCAAACGAACGTAGCCTCTCCCCCTACCCCCACCCCGCCCCACTCCACCGCTCTCTACCCAACCGCTGTCTAAACGTTGCATGGTAAGTTTGTAACAATCGTTGCTGTCGATGTTAGGTTGGGTCCATGTCTACATGATTTAACATTTACGTGCGTTACCATTAGCGAAAATAGCATATATACCACAGAGTAGTGTGCAATACTGTGTTACAACCCCCTGGGGGTAGGGAGGTTTTCAAGAACACTCCCCAGTATCCCTGCTTGTTGTACGAGACGACTAAAAAGGTTGGTGGAGGGTTAGTGCCTCTCCCCGGAAAACAGCTAACTAAAAAGACGAACAAGAAGCCTCGGACAAGGACTGACCAAAAGATGACGACCAAGGACCGGACAATGGACATGGTATGGATCGCAACATGGAATGTAACGGGTGCGAATGATGAGGTGAAAGAGAGAGAGATTGTCCAGGTGCTTGAGGGTGCGGGAGTGGATGTATGTGGAGTAACTGAAACTAAATGGATGGGAGAGAGTGTGAGAGAACGGGAGTATGGATGGGGTATATGTGCAGGAGTAGGTGAGAATGAGAGGGCAAAAGAAGGAGTGTGTATTGTTGTGAGTAAAAGATGGAAGAAGAACATAAGAGAATATGGATCAGTTGGGTCAAGGATTGTTTGGGTAAGATTGAAAGTTGGAATACAAATATGGGCAATTGTGTGCGTGTATGCGCCAGTGCAAGATCGTGCAAGTAGAGTGAGAGAAGAGTTCTGGACAAATGTGGAAGTGTGCATGGAAAAGTTTGGGAGGAATGAGACAGTATTTTTGATCGGTGATATGAATGGTAAAGTAGGGAATGTGAAAGTGGATGGAATAGTTGGTGAGTGGGGTGTGCCTGCTGAGATAGATGAGAATAGCAGTGCGTTAGTGGACATTTGTGCCGGGAGGGGGTTGGTGATAGCCATACCCTCTTCAGGGACAAAATGATCCACAGGTATACATGGCGAGTGATGAGAAGGGTGGGTGGTGAATTGAATGAAAGGAAAGCAATGATTGATTATGTGTGTGTGGATGAAAGGATGCAAAGATGTGTAAGGGATGCAAGAGCTTATAGAGGTTAGAGGAGTGGACTTTCTGACCACTTCTTGGCGGTGGCCAGAGTCAAGATCGGAGTAAGATGGAGAAATAGAAGAAAGGAAGGACGGGAAGAAGGAGTAGTTGCAAGGAGAGAGGAAAGGTTACAAGAGGATGAGAAAAAGGCAGAATATAAGAGAGAAGTAGAGGAATGATTGGGTAAATATGAACTGGAGCAGATGGGGGACGTGGAACGTATGTGCAGGCTTTTCACAGAAGAAATCTGTGCAGCATGTGATGTGGTGTGTGAGGTGAAGAGAAGACGGAGGGGGGTGCAAGGAACGGAGTGGTGGAATGAAGAGGTGAGACAGGCTGTGGCACAAAAAAATAAGCATACGATGAATGGAAGAGTAATAGGGGTGTGGAAGAAGTTGAGAGGCGGAAGAGAGAGTTATATGTAGAAAGGAAGAGAGAGGTGAAAAGAGTAGTAAGAAAGAGTAAGAAGAGAGTGGATGAGGAATTTGGAAGGAATTTGAGTGTAAAGGGGAGGGACTGTAAGAAAATATTTTGGAAGGAGGTGAAGAGAGTAAGACAGGGTGGCAGTGAAGTTAACAGGGGAGTGAAAGATAAAAATGGTAGATTACTAGTGGAGAAGGGAGAAAAAGTGAGCAGATGGAGGGAACACTTTAAGGAGTTGTTGAACATAGAGGATGGAAGTAATGCGAGTATAGGTGGCTGGGGAATGGCTGGGAGAAGGAGGGAGGTGAGAAGACAGGGAGAAATCAGAAGGATAGATGTTGTGGAAGCAATGAAGAAAGTCAAATTGGGGAAAGCCCCAGGTGTGTGTGGTGAAATGCTGAAGCATGGGAGAGAGATAGTAGAAGAATGGATGTGGAAGATGTGCAGATTGGACTGGGAGGAAGGTAGAGTCCCGGAGGATTGGAAGTCAGGTATAATTATTCTCCTGCACAAAGGAAAAGGGGAGAAAGAAGTGTGTGGTAATCATAGGGGCATTTGTCTTCTTAGTGTAATAGGAAAAGTGTATGGTAGGATACTTATTGACAGAGTTAGGGAAAAACCAGAGGAATTAGTTGGAGAAGAACAGGGAGGCTTTAGGAAGGGAAGATGTTGTGTAGATCAGATATTCATTCTTAGATCTTTAGTGGAAAAGTTTCTAGAGAAGGGAAAGAAGTTGTATGCGGCTTTCATGGATTTGGAGAAAGCATATGACAGAGTGGATAGACAAGGGTTGTGGAAAGTATTAAGAATATATAGAGTAGATGGGAAGTTGTTGAATGCTGTGAAGAGTATGTATGATGGTGCTAAGGCTGCAGTGTGTATGGATGGTGAACTGAGTGAATTTTTCTCTTTGAAGGTTAGGTTGAAACAGGGATGTGTCATGTTTCCGTGGTTGTTCAATCTGTACATTGATGGGGTAATAAAAGAGGTACAAGGTAGGGTAGTGGATGTTGGAGTGGCCCTGGTGAGAGAGGGTAGTGTGTAGAAACTCACTGTACTGTTTACAGATGATACTGTGTTGTTGCGTGAAGATGAAGGGGAGCTGCAAGGCTTGGTGGATGAGTTTGGGAGTGTGTGTAAGAAACGGAATTTAAAGGTGAATGTAGGGAAGAGTAAAGTGATGGTCTTTGAGAGAGGAGAAGTCAGTGAATGTACAGTGAGGTTGGATGATGAGGAAATGGAAAATGTGAGTACGTTTAAGTACTTAGGTAGTGTGATGAGTAAGGATGGAAGTTTGGAGGGTGAAGTGCTTCAGAGGGTACAACAAGGAAGACATGTTGCTGGTTCCTTGAAGGCAGTGATGGGAAGCAGGGAAGTGAGCCTGGAAGTGAAAAAGTTACTATATGACAGTATTGTGATACCAATTCTAACGTATGAAAGTGAAGCTTGGACGTTGTTGGAAGGACACAAGTCAAGAGTGAGAGAAGTGGAAATGAGTTATTTAAGAGGAGCCTGTGGAGTCACATGGAGAGACAGGCTGACAAATGAGGATATAAAGGAGCATTGTGGTGTGGATGTGGATGTGATAGGAAGCGTTAGGAGGAACACACTGAGGTGGTTTGGCCATGTGGAGAGGATGGAGGGTGAGAGACTGATGAGGAGAGTGTATGTGAGTGAGGTGGAGGGAGGGAGAGGGAGGGGGAGGCCGAGGTTGAGATGGAGGGATGGAGTGGAGAGGTATATGAGAGAAGGGGGTGTGAGCTGGGAGCAGGGCAGTTAAATGGCAGGGGACAGGGCAATGTGGAGGTGGTTTGTTTGTGGTCATCCCGTACGGGATTGAGGCGTCTGGCAATACATAGATACATAGATAGATAGAGTATAATTTTATTGCATTTTAATAATACTGTACATCCTTATTGACCATTTTGCACGCAGATATGGTTTAAAAGTTTTCTGTGGCATGACGCATTGGCATATCTCCCCTTCCCCCCGCCCGCCGTGCACTCCAACAAAGTGTATTCTCGGCTTATTTCACCACCCAAACATATTTATTTTGCCACAAAACCCACATATTCCTATTTGTCGATGTTTGTTCTACACGATAAGCAAAAAAAACAAAAAACAAAAAACACACCATACGTACGTTATTGCCCCGGTAATAAGCATTCAGGAACATAGATCTCATTTCCCAACATCATAAGTCGAATGTTTACTAATCAATCTCTACATGTTGTATAATCAATGGAAAGAGAATTTTATAAGCTTTTGAATGCCGGAGGTCTCAAGTTGATACGAGATATGGTGTTCGAGTAATAGGCGAAAAAGTAAATCCCATTTTTGACAGACAGCTTTTTTTGGGGGGGGGGAGGAGCTCTACCAAAGAACTTTTCTTGCCACTGTTATTTTTTTATTTTATCATCCTATGCAGAATTTCATAGCTTTCATTAGACCTCATAGTTTTTGAGAAAATTGTGAAAAACTACGGTGTACCCATGCCGTGTCATGACTGTAGGGCGGTTTCCTGCCTTCCTCTAAGCTCCTTTCACGTATTTCACCAATTCCTTGTACACTAGATATGCACACTATATTCCCATGATTCGCTGTTACTATTTTTATGGTTGAATACTCACATTTGGTGCAGGGTAGAGGCAGTGTAATTGATTAGAAACAGTAGCACAATCTTCGTTGGGCCAGCAGCTGATAACGACAAGGAATGCTTCACAAACTCCAAATTTCCTATTGCAATCACCAAATCTAATCATAACAGTGCCCAACAACTATACATAGGCACTATTGGTATAGTGAAATATGTTGCATGGCCGGGATGGGAGTAAGAGTGGAAATTTAAAGGGCCAAACTGCACAGTACCTCCCCCACTCACAGCTCATTTGGTACTGAATAACCTGTCTGCTCTCTTCCTGGTATCGGGACCCACAGTTGCCAACTCATTACTTGTGACAAGCGTTAGTCAAGCAATGACACCAATTGGCCAAAAACTTTTTCTCTAACAAAAGTTTTTATGCTTTATGGATGACAGAAGTGTCAAGGAGTTGGGCGCACCCCACACCCATAAGACGACAAATGCGTCATCACGGGCAAAGGAGTTAATATCAAGTAAATAATATTCGCATTCCAAGTGTATGAAACTATATCACATTAACAATATCTGTTACCATCTGTCACTCCTCTCCCCACCACCTACAGCCACTGTTGCCACTTCACCATTGTGCAAACCAACAAATCCCAGAACATGAACAAAACATCTAACACTTTATGAGCACACATTTTATACACCTATATAGCACAAAATTTAATCAAGTGAACAACATGATACCATACGCAGGGTTGCCATATCTGAACTGTCAAAAATACTGGATGCCTCCACTGAAGGCCATGCTCCCCCCGCCCCCAAACACACACTTTGGGCCTTTGATGTTATGAAACCTTTATATATATATATATATATATATATATATATATATATATATATAGATATAGATACTATATATATATATATATATATATATATATATATATATATATATAGTATATATATATACATATATAGTATATATATATATATATATATATATATATATATATATATATATATATAGTACTGTATATATATATATATATATATATATATATATATATATATATATATATATATATGTTGCTGTTTGCTGATGATACAGTATTGTTGAGTGAAGATGAATGGGAGTTGCAAGGTTTGGTGAATGAATTTGGGACAGTGTGTAGGAGGAGGAAGCTGAAAGTTAATGTAAACAAAAGTAAAGTTATGGTGTTTGAGAGGAATGAAGTCACAGAGTGTGCAGTGAGGTTGGATGGTGAGGATATGGAGAATGTGAGTGCATTCAAGTACTTGGGTAGTGTGATGAGTAAGGATGGAACTTTGGGGGATGAAGTACGTGAAAGGGTACAGCAGGGAAGGAAGGTTGTTGGCACACTGAAAGCAGTGATGAGAAATAGGGAGGTGAGTATGGAAGTTAAGAAGTCACTGCATGATGGTATTGTGATCCCTACCCTGACGTATGGAAGCTAGGCGTGGACCTTGCAAGAAGGGAACAAGTCAAGAGTGAGAGCAGTGGAAATGAGTTACTTGAGAGGAGCATGTGGAGTGACATGGAGGGACAGGTTGACGAATGAAGAAGTGAAGGAACGTTGTGGGGTAGATGTGGATGTGGTTGAAAAGATTAGGAGAAATACACTGAGGTGGTTTGGACATGTGGAGAGGATGGAGAATGAAAGACTGACTAAGAGGGTGTATGTAGGTGAGGTGGAGGAGGGGAGAGGGAGGGGTAGACCGAGGATGAGGTGGAGGGATGGAGTTGAGAGGTATATGAGGGAGGGGGTTGAGTTGGGGGAGGGGAGTCAAATGGTGGGTGACAGAGTGACTTGGAGGCGTTTTGTCTGCGGCCACCCTTTTTGCGGGATTAGGCGTCGGGCTATATATATATATATATATATATATATATATATATATATATATATATATATATATATATATATATATATATATATATATATATATATATATATATATATATATATAGTATATATAGTATATATAGTATATGTATATATATATATATATATATATATATATATATATATATATATATATATATATATATATATATATATATATATAGTATATATATATATATATATAGTATATATATATATATATATATATATATATATATATATATATATATATATATATATATATATATATATATATATATATATATATATATATATATATATATATATATATATATATATATATATATATATATATATATATATATATATATATATATATATATATATATATATATATATATATATATATATATATATATATATATATATATATATATATATATATATATATATATATATATATATATAAACATATATATATATATATATATATATATATACATATATATACATATATATATATATATATATATATATATATATATATATATATATATACTGTATATATATATATGTCTATCTATCTATCTATTGACAATCCCGTTTGGGGTGGCCACAAACAAATCGCCTCCAAGTCGCCCTGTCCCCCGCCATTTCACTGCCCTGCTGCCAACTCACAGCCCCCGCTCTCCTATTCCTCTCCACCCCATCCCTCCATCTCATCCTCGGCCTCCCCCGCCCACATCCCCCCTCCACCTCACTCACATACACTCTCTTCGTCAGTCTTTCACCCTCCATCCTCTCCACATGGCCAAACCACCTCAGTGTGTTCCTCCTAACGCTTCCTATCACATCCACATCCACACCACAACGCTCCTTTATATCCTCATTCGTCAGCCTGTCTCTCCACGTGACTCCACAGGCTCCTCTTAAATAACTCATTTCCACTGCTCTCACTCTTGACTTGTGTCCTTCCAACAATGTCCAAGCTTCACTTCCGTACGTTAGAGTTGGTATCACAATACTGTCATGCAGTAACTTTTTCACTTCCATGCTCACTTCCCTGTTTCTTATCACTGCTTCCAAGGAACCAGCAACCTTTCCTCCCTGCTGTACCCTTTCAAGCACTTCACCCTCCAAACCTCCATCCTTACTCATCACACTACCCAAATACTTAAACGTACTCACATTTTCCAATTCCTCACCATCTAAACTCGCTGTACATTCACTAACTTCACCTCTTTCAAAGACCATCACTTTACTCTTCCCTACATTCACCTTTAGGTTCCGTTTCTTACACACTCTCTCAAACTCATCCACCAAGCCTTGCAGCTCCCCTTCGTCTTCACTCAACAACACAGTATCATCTGCAAACAACAGTACAGGGAGTTTCCAAACACTATCCTCTCTCACCAGGGCCACTCCAACATATATATATATATATATATATATATATATATATATATATATACTGTATATATATGAAATATATATGTAATATATATATATATATATATGTATATATATATATATATATATATATATATATATATATATATATATATATATATATATATATATATATATATATATATATATATATATATATATATATATATATATATATATATATATATATATATATATATATATATATATATATATATATATATATATATATACACGGTATATATTACAGCTACCACAAATTGACTTAGGACCTTCCCCCACAAGGTATTGAAAAACACAGAAATCATAGTATATCACAATGTTTGTTCATGAAATGCCATTCATTAATATGAAATCATGTTTCACTTGTTTTTCAGGACCAGTTGGATGTGTTTTGGCATGGAATCACTTAGATCTCTAAGGTAATCTAAGGACATTTCTTTGCACCAAACATTTGTCAGTTCAGTCTTGAGGTTGTCCAGATTGGGTGTCTTCTTCTCTGCCATGATTTTCTTCATCTTTACCCAGCAGTTTTCTCCCAGAATTAGATCCGGACAGTTGCCAGGCCAGTCGAGGACCTGAAATCTGTTCGTTATTTCCACCTGAAAGGCTGCTTTGTGTTTTTATTTCTATTGGACGTATCTTTTTATTCTTATTCATCTTCTTCCTTTTACTTCTCTGAATCTGGCTTTGCAACCCACCATTCCGTGGTCACCTCCAATATTTACTTTGCTGGTAACTGAGACATTTGTGATCGTGTTATTGTTATCTGCTATAATGAAATCGATTTCATTCTTTGTTTCTTCTTTTGGACTTCTCCAGGTCCACTTTCTTCCTGTTCTTTTGTGAAAGAATGTGTTCATTATTCTTATGTTATAAATTTCAGCAAAGATTACCAGCATTTCTCCTCTTCCATCTCTTTCTCCAACTCCAGATTTTCCCATACATGCTTCTCCATTTTTTGATTTGCCAACTTTTGCAATGAAGTCTCCCATGAGTATAGTAAATGCGGTCTTTTCTTTTTCCATAATCTGGGGGACGTCGTCATAGAATGTTTCTATTTCTTCATCTGAGCTTTGAGAAATCAGTGTATATACTTGTATTACTCTCAGAGAGTATTTTTTGCACAGTCCAGTTACGACCATTGCTACTCTGTCTGATACACTGCTGAATTTAACAATGTTGTCTGCAAGATTTCTGTTAATTAGAAATCGTACACCACTAACTCTTTCATGTTGCCTTCCTCTGTAGTAAAATAGGTGGTTGCTGTCTTCTAGCTGAATTACTTTTTCTTCTTTTCTGTGGATCTCACTCAAACCTACAATATCCCAACTAATGTTTTCCAGTTCAGTCATTAGGTTATCAAGTTTGTAGTCTTCTGCGAGGCTTCTTACACTGTATGTAAAGACCTTCACGAATTTCAATTTGTTAAATATCCCGGTCTCTAATTTGCCGACAAAGTGCCTCCTCACCTTCAGTGGCACACTGACCATAGGCAGAGGGGGCAGTGTGGTTGGACCTTTAGTAGACGATGATCCAACAGGAACGCACGTCAAACCATTTGCAATAGAATTCATGTATGACTGGGAGGACTGTGGCAAATAATCTCACCTTCCTGCCACGTAGTTTCCGGTGAGATGTAATTTTTTTGTGTCACCTTATTCAGTATATTTGGTGGAGCCCTATATATCTATAAGGGGTCCCATGGTCCACGCTGCCTAAAACGGTACCTCATTTATCTACAAGGCTTTCTTCTACCTATCTATCTATCTATCCATCTATCTGTCTATCTATCTATAATTTCTATCTGATTGTAGTTGGTGCGCCCATCGTCCACTCACTTGAGGTACTGCTGTCTTCTTCCTTACGTCTATCATTTTCTTTTGTCTTGTTTCCTCTCATCCTATTGTTTCCCGTCCTTCCTGTCAGTATTTATTGCGCTTTTCTTTCCACTGCAGGTGGTTCTACACCAAATAAGATGTCTAATGGCTACCTGTAATCCAGGAAACCGTTTATAACGCTGGTTGTTAACCATATACCCACCAAATCGGGTGATGTAGAGCTTGATATGGTGTCCCTATTGCTTGGGAGGAGAGACGCAATACGGCGTCCATCCAGGAACAAATCCTCTGCATTAATCACCGCTCCTCGCTGTGGTGAGGCGCTGTGTGCAGCAAGGGAATATTGGTTCGTGGCACAGCATAGCCCTTGAGGAGCGATTGCTTGCTTACCTGAGGTTGACGGTTCTGCTCTACCGAAGAGGCTGGGATTACATAACAGCAGCAACAACATCAACAGCTCTATTGATTATTGTTTCTGACAGATGTGCCGCCAGAGTCATGGCATCATTAGGCTTAAATATGACGGTAATTATGAAAGATTTACAACATGAAGTATACACTATTGCACACACACTTTTATAACTACATGTAACACTTTATTGATTGGAGCTATTGTGTGTGTGTGTGTGTGTGTGTGTGTGTGTGTGTGTGTGTGTGTACAGTATATACTGTATATCTATATCTATATCTATCTATCTATATAGATAGATAGATAGATAGATATAGATAGATAGAATGATTTATAATAACAGAATAGAGGAAGGAAAAACAAATGAATAAAAAAATTCATGCACCAGCCTACTGGTATCCTCCATTCATAAAATATCTGTAACAGTTACACTTGAACAGCTGTAGGTTGAGGCTTGGGGGGGGGGGGAACAACTCTGGGCAAGCGAGCTCCAGAGAGATGCAGTTCGGGGAATAAAAAATTCTGATAGGCAGAAGTTCTGCAATATGGCTGTGTGACATTCCAGTCATGAGCGTTGCCAGATGCCTATGTAGCACGAGGAAAGGAATGGGGAGGTGGCACCATGGACGCAACTTCCTCTGAGCATTTGCCATAAAAATATCTGTAAACTAATGCAAGGGAGGCAACATTCCTTCTTACTTGTCTGGGAGGTAGTTTATTTATAATAGCAGTGTTATTAATAATTCCAGCAACTTTGTTCTGAACTTTGTCTAGTTGTTTTAGTGCAACCTCTCCACACCCATTCCACAAGAGTGAGTAATATTCAAGCTGAGAGTGCACATGACTTATAAATTTATGTAATATATATATATATATATATATATATATATATATATATATATATATATATATATATATATATATATATATATATATATATATATATATATATATATATATATATATATATATATATATATATATATATATATATATATATATATATATATATATATATATATATATATATATATATATATATTTATGCGAGGAAGAAGGAACCAAAGGCCATGAGCCCGCAGTAACAGTTCCCTCCAAGAGAAAAACAAAATACAATAGAGTGCCAAATTCAAGATCCGATCATTTTGAGATGCCTGGACACACTGCGTTTGAAAGACTGGAGATCATAGGCAGCAGGAAATACAGATAGAGGGAGACAGTTCCAGAGCTGACCTGTTGCATAAATGAAAGACTGGGAGTAACGGTTAACTCTTGCATTAGAGAGTTGGACAGAAAAGGGATGAGAATTTGCTGCCAGACGGGTGCTACGCGCCCATCGTAGAGGTGGAGGAATGCAAGCAGACAGTTCAGAGGAGCAGTGACCATTAAAGTAGCGATAGAAAAGAGATAAAGATGCAACAGTGCGGCGAAGAGACAGAGGTTGAAGGAGTCAGTAAGAGGAGGAGAGTTAATGAGACGAAAAGCCTTTGACTCCACCCTATTGAGAAGAGCTGTATGTGGGGAGCCTCCCCACACATGAGAGTTGTACTCCACACAGGGGCGGATAAAACCCCTGTATAGAGTCAACAATTGTGCAGGGGTAAAGAAAGAGCGGAGTCGGCTTAGCACACCCAATCTCTTGGAAGCAGATTTTACAAGAGATGTAATATGACCTTTCCAAGATAAGTCCCGAGTAAATGAAACCCCAAGCATGTTCAAGGATGATGCAGGATTAAGCTGAATATTATTAAACATTAATGGGTATACCTGTGGAAGATTTTGTCGGGTTGATAGGTGTAAGAACTGCGTCTTAGATGCATTAAAGACAACCATATTATTTTTACCCCAGTCAGAGGTACGAGCCAAGTCAGACATTAGGTGTGCCATAGCCTCATCCCTTGTTTCTTGAAGTAACTGTTGAGATGGGCGTTGCGGGAACAGAATGGAAAGGTGAAGGGTGGAATCATCAGCGTATGAGTGGATAGGGTTAGATATACAGCTTAGAAGATCATTGATGAATAAAAGGAAGAGAGTTGGTGATAGGACAGAGCCCTGAGGAACACCACTGTTGATAGATCTAGGAGAAGAACGATGGCCGTCTACAACAGCGGCTATAGAACGACCAGAAAGGAAGCTAGCGATGAAGGCACAGATAGAAGGATAGAAACCGTAGGAGGGCAGTTTGGAAATTAAAGATTTATGCCAGACTCGATCGAAAGCCTTTGAGATGTCAAGTGCAATGGCAAAGCTTTCGTCAAAGTCCCGAAAGGAGGATGACCAGGAGTCTGAAAGGTAGGTGAGAAGATCGCCAGTGGAGCGTCCCTGACGGAACCCATACTGACGATCGGAAAGAAGGTTGTGATAGGAAAGATGCCTTAAAATTTTTCTATTAAGAATTGACTCGAAAACTTTTGAAATACAGGACGTTAAAGCAATTGGACGATAGTTGGGGGGTTGGGAGTGGTCACCCTTCTTTGGGACTGGCTGAATGAGAGGAAACTTCCAGCAAGAAGGAAAGGTACAAGTTGACAGACAAAGGCGAAAGAGTTTGCCTAGGCAGGGTGTAAGCACAGAAGCACAGTTCTTGAGAACAACAGGAGGGACCCCATCAGGCCCATATGCCTTGTTAGTACTGAGGCCAGTGATGGCAGAAAATACATCAGCTGAAGAAATTTTAATGTCAGCCATGAGGAAGTCAGAGGGGGGAAGTGATGGAGGAACAGCACCGGAATCGTCTAAGGTGGAATTGGAGGAGAAAGTCTGTGCGAAGAGATCTGCTTTATCAGTAGAAGAAATAGCTACAGAACCATCACAGTAGAAAAGAGGAGGGAAGGATGATGAGGTAAAGTTGTTAGAAAGATTTTTGGCAAGGTGCCAGAAGGAGCGGGAAGAATTCGAGTTGGAGAGTTGAGAGCATTTAGAATGGATGAAATTATTTTTAGTAGAGCAAAGAACAGACTTAGCACGATTCCGGGCAGAAACGTAAAGATGATGTGATTCAGGGGTGGGTTGGCTCCGGTACCTTTTGTAGGCCTTCTCCTTGTTGAGGACAGCATTAGAACAAGCGTGATTAAACCAAGGCTTTCTTGCGTTAGTCAAAGGATATGAGAAAGGAATGTATGCTTCCATGCCCGAGAGAATAACCTCCATAATGCGCAAGGCACACTCAGATGGCTCACGGCCATGGAAGCAATAATCATTCCAGGGAAAATCAAAGAAGTACAGCCTGAGGGCCTCCCAGTCCGCGGCTCCAAAATGCCACAGACGATGTTTCCCTGGAGGGTCCACAGGCCGTACCGGAGTGATAGGACAGGTTAAGGTAATAAGGTTGTGATCGGAGGAGCCCAACGGAGAGAAAAGATTAACAGAGTAAGCAGAAGGATTAGTTGTGAGGAAGAGGTCAAGTATGTTGGAGCTCTCTCCAAGGCGGTCAGGGATATGGGTAGGGTGCTGTACAAGCTGCTCTAGGTCATTAAGGATAGAAAAGATGCAAGCTTGTTCACCAGGTGGATCCGTGAAAGGAGAGGAGAGCCAAAGGTGGTGGTGAACATTGAAATCTCCAAGAATGGAGATTTCAGAGAAAGGAGAAATGGACAGAATGTGTTCCATCGTAGAAGTAAGATAGTCGAAGAATTTTTGATAGTCAATAGAATTAGGGGATAAGTAAACAGCACAGATATATTTAGTCAGAGAATGACAGGAAAGCCGCAGCCAGAGTGTGGAGAATTCAGAAGAATGAAGTTCAGGAACACGAGAGCAAGATAAGTCGTTGCGAATATATACACAACAGCCACCTTTGGCTTTGAAATGAGTATAGAGAAAGTAGGAGGATACAGAAAAGGGTTTGCTGTCGGTTGCCTCAGACAGCTGAGTCTCCGTTAGAAAAAGAAGGTGAGGTTTATATATATACAGTATATATATATATATATATATATATATATATATATATATATATATATATATATATATATATATATATATATATATATATATATATATATATATATATATATATATATATATATATATATATATATATATATATATATATATATATATATATATTTTGCAAGATGCCTCAATCCCGTAAGGGGTGGCCGCAAACAAATCGTCTCCATGTCGTCCTGCCCAACGCCATTTAACTGCCTTGTTCCCAGCTCACATACCCCTCTCTCATATAACTCTCCACTCCATCCCTCCATCTCATCCTGGGCCTCCCTTTCCTTTCCCCCCTTCCACCTCACTCGCATACACTCTCCACGTTAGTCTCTCGCTCTCCATTCTCTCCACATGGCCAAACCACCTCAGTGTATTTTTGCTAACGCTTTCTATCATTTCCACATCCACACCACAACGATCCTTCACCTCCTCATTTGTCAGTCTGTCTCTCCACGTAACTCCACATGCTCCTCTCAGATAACTCATTTACATTGCTCTCATTCTTGACTTGTGTCCTTCTAACAGGGTCCAAGCTTCACTTCCATATGTGAGGGTTGGTATCACAATACTGTTATGCAAAGACTTTTTAAAATTCCATGCACATTTCCCTGTTTCTTATCATTGCTTTCAAAGAATCGGCAACCTTTCTTCCCTGTTGTACCCTTCCAAGCACTTCATCCTCTATTTTTCCATCCTTACTCACCACACTACCCATGTACTTAAATGCACTCACATTTTCCATTTCCTCGTCATCCAGCCTCACTGTATATTCAGTGACTTCATTTCTCTCGAAGACCATAACTTTGCTCTTCCCTACATTCATCTTTAGATTCCGTTTCTTACACACTCTCCCAAACTCATTCACCAAGCCTTGCAGCTCCCCTTCGTCTTCACTTAAGCAATTAGTTTTATTTATTTATTCATTAAGATTAATCATACTACATATGAAATTACATTATAGTGAACCTCTCTTCCATTTCAGATTTTACACAAAGAGTCATATCCATACAAACATATGTTTTAATAGTAATTCACCCCTATGCTTTGGATGCCATAGTGAACTGCATCATATGTCAGGGTCAAAGTATGTTGTGTTTATTATGTATTGTGCAAGGGCTCACACCACGCTTTAAAACTTTTTAGGTTTGCTTTTGGCGAGACGAGGCTACCAGTTGCATTGGCTTTAGCTGTCACCTGCCTCAGACCTCCTCAGTCACCTTCAGGCATCCGTTGAAGAAACTTGCGTGTGTTGTGTGTGCTAACTGTGCTTCGCTGCAAAATTGCTCAGCCAGTATATTGATGTACACTGGAATAAGCAATACTTGAGAAATGGGTAAGTAAAATATTATGACAAATTTGTAAGTATTTTAAGTCATTTGCAAGGTAGTTTGTGATCGTATCACATACATGTTGTGGTCAAACAAAGCATAAGTAACACAAACTAGTGTACAGGATTTTTCCTTTATCCAAAAGGGATATGCCAACGAAAACCCTTTATGATAGTGATTTTTCGAGTAACGATGACGTTATAACATTTTTGGGAGGATAAAGGGTTTAGCTTGTGCGAGTTTATTAGGTGAGAATGAGAGCGCAAAGGAGGGTGTACGTATCGTTATGTGTAAGACATTGAAGAATATAAGAGAGTATGGTTCAGTTGTTTAACGAACTGAATGGGTAGGACTGAAAGTAGGAATACAAGCGTGGGAGATTGTGTGCGTCCATGCACCGACAGAAGACGTGTAAGCACTGAAAAAAAAGTTTTGGGCAAATATGGAAGTATGTATGGAAAATTTTGAGAGGAATGAGTGTTTTTGGTTTGAGATACGAATGGAGAATTAGGGAATGTGACGGTAGAGGGAGTAATTGCTGAGTGGGGTGTACGAGCTGAAGTGGATGGGAATGATAGTGCTCTGGTGGACATATGTACGGGGAGGGGAATGGAGATAGCCGATACCCGTTTAGACACAAAATGATCCACAGGTATACATAGCGAGTTGCGAGAAGGGTGGGTGGTGAGCTGGATGAATGGAAGGCGATGACTTATGTGTGTGTGGATGAGAGAATGAGAAGATAATATTATGTGCTGGATGCGAGAACATACACAGGTTGGAGATGTGGACTCGCTGAGCACCGCTTATTAGTGGTGAGAGTAATGGAACAAAATTAATGCACCTGATGAATAGAGGGAAAAAAAGGACAGGAGGTTGCAGTCCATACTAAAGGGTAGAAAGAATGCAGGAGAATGAAAAAAAAAAAAAAAAAGGCAGAATATAAATTGGATGGGCGATAGGGTACATATGGCTTGGATCAGATGAGGGAGTTGGAAGGTGCATGCAAGATACTCGTATTCACAGGAGAAATCTGTGCAGCATGTGAAGTGGTGTGTGGAGTGATAAGGCGAAAGGGGGTGCAAGGAACAGCATGGTGGAATGAAGAGGTGAGACAAGCTGGGGTGCAAAAGAAGAAAGCATATAGTGAGTGAATGGGAAGCAGGGACATGGAGGAAGTTGAAAGACAGCATAGAGAGTTTTATGTAGTGAAGAGGAGAAGTAAAAAGATTAGTAAGAGAAACTAAGAGGGGAACGAATGAGGAGCTTGGAAGGAATTTGAGGGTAGAGTGGAAGGAACGTAAGATAATGTTATGGAGGGAGTTTAAGACATTAAGACAAGGTGATAAAGAAGGTAGTAGGGGAGTGAATGATAAAAAAGGCAATTGCTGGTGGAGATGGGAGAAAAATTAAGCAGGAGAGAACATGTAATGGAAACGTTAAGCATAGAGAATGAAAGTAACGCTAGTACGAGTATAAGTGGCTGGGGATTGGCTGGGAGAAAGAGGGAAATGAGAAGGGAGGAAGAGATCAGTAGGACGGGAGTGGTGGGAGCAATGAAGATAATGAAAATGGGGAAAGCCCCAGGATTTGATGAAGTGTGTGTTTAAATTCTGAAGCATGGGGGAGAGATAGCGCTGTAGTAGAATGAATATGGAGGATGTTCAGATTGGCCTAGGAGGAAGGTAGAGTCACGGAGGATTGGAAGCCAGGTATAATTATTCCCATGTACAAAGGAAGAAGGGAAAATGAAGTTTGTGGTAATCATAAGGGCTTTTATCATCTTAGTGTAATATGAAATAATAGGAAAAGTATAAGGTAGAATACTTATTGACAGAGTTAGGGAAATAACACAGGAATTAGTTGGAGAAGAACAGGGATGTTTCAGGAGGGAAAGAGGTTGTGCAGTTCAGATAATCCTAAGGTGTGTAGTGGAAAAGTTTCTAGAGAAAAGGAGGATGTTATGTGCTGCCTTCATAAATTTGGAGAAAGCGTACGACAGAATGGATAGACAATGAATGTGGAAAATATTAAAAATCTATCTATCTATCTATCTATTGCCAGACGCCTCAATCCCGTTTGGGGTGGCCACAAACAAATCGCCTCCAAGTCGCCCTGTCCCCCGCCATTTCACTCCCCCGCTCCCAACTCACACCCCCCTCTCTCATATACCTCTCCACCCCATCTCTCCAGTGTGTGGAGGGTGAATTGAATGAGTTTTTCTCTTCGTATGTTGGACTGAAACAAGGATAAGTTATATCTCCATGGTTGTTCAGTGTGTTTGTGGATGGAGCTATAAAAAAGATACAAGGTAGGGCACTGGATGTTGGAGCAGCCCTAATGAGAGAGGGCAGCGCTTAGAAACTTCGCGTTCAGTTGTTTACAGATGGTACTGTTTTGTTATGTAAAGACGAAGGGGAACTGCAAGGCTTGGTGAATGAGTCTGGGAGAGTAGGTAAGAAACCGATAGTAATGGTGAATGTATGGATGAGTAAAGTTGTGGTCTTCGAGAGAAATGACGTCACTGAATGTGCACTGAGGCTGAATTGTGAGAAAATGGAAGATACGAGTGTATTTAAATACTTCGGTAGTATGATGGGTAGGTATGAAATTTTGGAAGATTAAGTGCTTGAAAGGGTACAGCAGGGAAGAAAAGTGTCTGGATCATTAATATAAGGGACATCAATACAAGAAAGAGCTCAATACGAAGCAAAAATTATTTCAAATACGTCAACTGTCAGCCCTAATTAATAATACAATATAAACATATTTTACAGTCGATAAAAAACCATAACCACAGAGTAAAAAAGGCACATCGCTCTGATCAATCTGGTCTCCTTCAAGAAAGTCATCAGTTTATCAGTCATAACAATATCCCCATCACCCAGGAAAGTGGAAAGGGTGAAAGGGACTTCCGCTGAGTTACAGTAATTTATAGGTGCTGCTCGTTCACGAATAAATCGCCGACAGCACAGGATGATATGGCTGATAGATAACACAGCACCACAGACGCCACAGTGCAATGGAAATTGTCTTTCAATATATGGTTTCATATGGGTTATCTTAGTGCAGTTCATTCTCAGCCTTGTTAAGATTTTTTCTTCAAGGCGACTGAGTAGACTGTATGAGTCCCAGTCGTAAAGGAGTGGTTTGCATGTTGGTATGCTGAGTCTGGTCCACTGACTTTGCCACATAAGATTTACTGAATTCTTTCCGAGGAAGAGGCTTGAATGTAGATCACCAGGAACGTCCCAAGTCTCCTCCAGTTCCGCAGCTGACTTTGCAAGTTAGTCTGCCTGCCCATTGCCGTAGATGCTACAATGACAGGCACCCAGATCAGTGTGATCTGCATTTTATTAACAATGCGGCCCTGGATCTCATGAGAATCTTTAGTGCAAGAAGGAATTGCCTGAAGGGCTGATATTGAATCTGAAAATATGACAAATGAGTAATGTTTATAGTTTAGAGCATAGTACAGGGTGTTTCAAAAAGATGGACCAATTTCAAAGCAGTATATTTCACGATGGCAACGTGTTACAATTACACAAAAAGTTACAAACGGTTTAATGAGTTATCAAGTTTTACTAACCATTTTATAAATGCTCTATGTGCCCTCCACCTGCTGCATGGACAACATCGAGACGATAGTTGAATTCGTCCCAAACGCCTCTCAGGGTGTCTTCTTTCACTGAAGTCACTGCTGCCGTGATTCTGTTTTTGAGGTCATCCAGATTAGTCGCTAATGGTGGCACAAAAATACGGTCTTCGACGTATCCCCACAAGAAAAAGTCGCGGGGTGTAATGTCTGGGGATCTTGGAGGCCAAGAGTGCAGCGCCAAGTCTTGGGGTCCAGTGCGACCTATCCAACGTTGAGGTAGTGTGTCGGTTTAGAAAACGTCAAACCTGCAGGTGCGCTGGGAGAGGCATCTAGCGGTGGTTATTTGAAACCCTGTGCCCCGTCCTTTCAAATGGTAAGAGTTTCATTCATGGGCGGTTCGTGGTTGCAGAAATATAGCAATTTCAAATTGGGTCCATCTTTTTGAAATACCCTGTATATGATTTTGTCAATCACAAAAACTTTGGATGTAAAACCAGATGTATGAGTCGGTAACTGATACTTGAGGGCACATCCAGTCGATCACACACTATAGTCGCGGTGCACGACTCTGAGGTTGTCATTATCGTACCCTGGCAACTTACCATTCATAAGTGCGTCCGAGTTCGTATCATATTATACACTTATCATATTATTATGCACGAATATATTATACACTAATATTATTATACATGAACATATTATACGCGAATCACGTGCGTCTCATACACGAAATCAGATGCACTTCTGAATGGTTGGTTGCCAGGACACGATAATAACAACCTCAGAGTCAGGCGCCATGATTAAAGCACCCACACATTCATTCTACTTGGAGCCATCGGTGTACAGCTGGTGGAACACTAAATGACTAACGATGATGTTACAAAACAAGCGGTGGACCTCTGTCTCCGGCGCCTTGAACTTTGGTGCTGGAAGCCCCCCAAAAATCAGCAGTGAAGTTAGGGGTCTCCCAAGGAGCTATGAGGTCCACACTCAGTTCCTAAGTCAGTAAGTGGAGGCGAATGGCTAGTGGCCGACGAACCCCCTGCATAAGATGGTGGTATTGATGCAGAGGGGCATAGGCCACATTGCCGGTGTCACTTTTTCTGATGGTCCTTATGCCGTTGGACAGCTGCAGGTGGTGGCGACGTACAGGGAGGGGAGGTACATTCTTTTCCACTTCCATACAAGGTATACAAGTACACCTCAAGGCTCCAAGTCACATTTGCAAACATTTATTCTGTATCGGATCCAACCCCCTCGATGTGGCATCGGATGCCGACCCATACACCTGTGAGCCATAGTCTAGCTTGGATCTGATAAGGGACTTACACACCATTAGTAAAGATTTTCTGTTGGCATCCCAAGTAGTACCTGCTGGGTACACCAGAAAGCACTAATTTCTCCCTCCTAATAGCCGGAGTCACGGCCAGTAAGCGACCGGGAGATCGAACTCCCCTCACCCAACGTCCCTTCCCCGACCCCAGTTTAAGCATTGTTGGATAGCTGTGGAACGGCCAAAGCTGGTGATGTTACAATGTGTTATGACTGTTTTTACAATCAGAACCAGTAGGGGTAAGTAGATAAAGGTATTTAATGAGTAATACCGTGCTGTTATCCACAAAATATATTAAAGACACGAAAATGAAAGAAGACCTACGATTTATAATGTTTTATTGTCTATATACTTACGTCCTATTTTATAATGTTACAAATAAGTATAGTGTAGTGAACAACGTCTGTTGAAAGATACGCCTTTTCTCATCCATTCTCGCTCCGACCTCCACCACCCTTCTCTCTGTGTTCCTGTCTCCACCAAACATCTCTCTCTTTCTTCCTTTCGTCCTCCACCCCCTCCCTTTGTTAACCAGTATACACTAAGGTAATGATGAAATGATCCGTCATGTATTGATAATATTAATATTATCATACACTCCTGTATTAGACACCAATAAATCCATAACAAAGTACGTCGGTATATCTGCCAACTATTTCATCCTGTTACGTGATACATACACTGCAAGTTGGACCTTGTGTTACAAGGACACATGGTTGCTTATCGTTAACACAGGCTGTGTGGTTTTGGACGTCATTAATTAATATTAAAGTAGCAATTTATGCCTTATAAACATGTGAGGTTTATGTTCGTGCCATTATTGGACGAACGAAACGAATCAGAGATCGGCTGTAACGAACCGCAAACTCTCAGCTTTCACGAAAATATTCTGACTTCTTGTCACAACAGTGACACAGTGTCACTATGTATACGATTGACCCACAGTTAGTTATATACACAAAGACATTGTGTCACTATTGTGACAAGAGGACGGAATATTTTCGTTAAAGCAGAGTCTGGTTCGTCAGAGCCGATCCCTGATTCGTTTCGTTCATCCAATAATGACAAGAACATGATCCTTACATGTTTATATTGTAGGCTTCAATTGCCACGTTAATTTAAATTAATGGACGTCCGAAAACCAGGCATATCCTGTGTTAACGTAGAACAACCTTATGTCCTTGTAACATAAGGTGCAACTTGCAGTGCATCTGTCACGTAACATCTTCCAACATGATGAAATAGTTGGTAGGTGTACCGAAGTATTTTACGTTATTGATCTGTTGGTGCGTAATACAGATATCTATGACTCTATTAATATGATCAATACCTGACGGATCATTTTATCACTATCTTTGTTTACGTTGGTTAACAATGGGTGGGAGTGGGGGTATGAGTGGGACAGAGAGACGTTTGGTAGAGAAAGGAACCCAGAGAGAAGGGTGGTGGAGGTGGGAGCGAAAATGGTTAAGAAAAGGTATCATATCTTTCAACAGATGTTGTTCACTATACTATACTTATTTGTAACATTATAAAATAGGACACACGTATACAGTATAGACAATAACACATAATAAACTGTAGGTCTCCTTTCATTTTCGTGCCTTTAACATATTTTGTACCTTTATATACTTACCCCTACTGGTTCTGACTGTCTGTAAAAACAATCATGACATTGTAACATCACCAGCTTTGGCCGTTCCACATCTGTCCAACAATGCTTAAACTGGGGTTGGGGGAGGGACGGTGAGTGAGGAGGGGTGTTCGATAGCCAGTTCACTCACTGGCCGCGACTCCGGCTATTAGGAGGGAGAAATTAATGCTTTCGGGTGTACATGAGGACATTTAACTGTTTATGACAGAGAGAAAGCAAAATATTAACATGAAATTTAAACTTTAAACGATGATCAAAATAGATGGACACAAACTTTACAGAATTTTGAATAGGTACTGCCTGATCATCCAAAGTCAAACACAAATTAGGTACAGTTGAACACAGAAATTGGTACCACACTTCACATCGGGGCAACGCAGCCTGTCCGTCTTTACTGTGCGGCGAGTACGTGTATTTAACTCCGCCCACCAGTTCACAGTCCAGACTCATGGGACTGTGTTTCGATGAAGGCTTCACACAGAAACAAGAAGAGAGTTATTTAATTGCTAATGTAATTTCAAGTATATCAGCTGTATCTTTGTTTAAACTGTTTACGCTATATTTCCTTTTTACTGTTAAGTCTGTTAGATAAGGAAAGCAATATATGTCGCTCTATTTGTGTAGCTACACACACACACCACAAAGTCAGCCAGGAGACAGGTCGTGTGTGCTGGGCAATCCCCATGCCCTGTCTTCCCCCCTTACTATTTTTTAATTAGCCCATACCCCACTGACCGGGCTAATGTATGGCCCGGCCTGCACTATAGGTGCAGGAAATCTGTAAACGAACGAACAAATGTGTAGCTACACACACACACACACACGGCATCGTCGGATGTGGACGTCTGTACCGGCGCTCCATACAAGCTCAACACGGCCAGAGGCATTACCTAAATAAGTATCTTTGAATGAGTCAAGCTCTGTACCAGGTTAGACTAAATGATTTTTCATTATTAAAAGGAAAAGAAATAATAAGTTTAAATAAGACTGGTTGAAACAACAAAGAACCACGATGCGTTGAGTCAGCTGGGTTTGTTTATACTACAGAAAGACCGGGAAAGCGTGCACACTGTAAGTACATACTCTGTTCATTTAGTATTACAAAATGGATACATACTTCAGTAAAACAAATTTGGAAAAGAAAAGGGATAAAAGTAAAAAGCAAAATGACGATTTCTACCAAGAACTAGTTGAAGTGGAGACTCACAATAGACTGGTTGAACGTGTACACAAACTAGAAATGGCTTTCAAAAATGAAATTGATGAAATAAAGAAGCAAATGCACTTGCAAAAGGAAGAGATAGATAAACTGGGAAAGGAGGCCAATAAGAAAGACACAACCATCAGTGAACTAACAGTGGAATTGAATACCCTTAGGAAGAAAGTGAGTGAAATGGGAAGTACAGTATTTAATCACGAGAGTGTTATGGAAGAGTTCAAAAATGACACAGAGACAATTAGACAAGCAAGCAGTCTTATGGACCAGAGCAGTGATATTGAGGAGAAGATAACACAGGTGAATGAAGCTGTGCAAAGCTACAAAAATGATGTAGAAATCACGTATGCTGAAATGGTGAAAGTAAAGAAAAGACTTGGAAACAAGGGTGGAGGAAAAAAGCATTAAAAGGAAGTGAAAAGAATAATCCAAAACAATCCAAAGTTAGTCAGAGATTCAGTAGAAATAAATAAATCAATAGTAATCACTGGTATAGAAGAGGAAGAAATTAAAAACAAAATCACTAGAGACAAAAAGGAGATGGCAAATGTAATGAACTTACTGAAAGAAGTATCAGAGGAAATCTGTAGTAAAGACATAGAGGAACACAAAAGGTTAGGGAAATACGAGAAAAGCAAGACAAGACCTCTAAAGGTGACTTTCCAGAGTGTAAACACTGTGGAAGAGATACTAAAAAATGCAAAGAATCTTATGGAAAAAGAGGAGTTCAAAAATGTATGGATAAAAGATGTCTAACACAAGAGGAACTGGAATTACTGAAGAAAGAGAAAAGGAGGAAGCAAAAACAAAAAATGAGGGAAGATCAGAGGAGGACAAGAAGAAATTTTTACAAAGTAATAGGATTGCAGGTACAGAAAGTGGTACACAAACAGGATGGAAGAAAAAGGAGGAAGTTAGTAGAACCATGTCATGACAAGTATATAAACAAAATGATAAAGTTGATGTACTCAAATGTGGATGGAATGGTATCTAAATTACTAGAGATGAATGATTATGCCAGAGAAAATGAACCACAAATAATATGCCTAACTGAGACAAAATTAACACCAAGGATATCCAATGACATACTAAACTTAGAGGAATACAATATATGGAGAAGAGACAGAAATTTAAAAAAAGGAGGAGGAATTATAATATTAACTAAGAAAAATCTAAAAGTCAAAGGAAATAAACCTAGATATACCATCACAAGTAGAACTGATTGCAGTAGAGATCGACACATCTGAAGGTAAAGTAATTGTAGCCAATTTGTATATGCCACCCAAATCAAACACATGGGAAAGAGACGAATATGAGGACCTAGCATTGAGTACAATTCATAGTATAAGATCCTTGCTACATAAAATGGAAGAGAAATCGGAAAGAATTATACTAACTGGGGATTTCAATACAAATATAAATTGGAATACTCTAGATATAAATAGCCAAGAAAGCTGCTGGGACCAAAAGCTCCTGGATCTCGTACAAGAGTTTTTCTTAACGCAACATGTGAGGGGAAACCACTAGAAAAAGAGGACTTGATGTACCTTCAGTGCTAGATCTAATATTTACTAGGCAAGAAAATGACATTGACAGTTTAATATATCACCCTCCACTCGGCAAAAGCGATCATGCAGTACTAAATTATAACTTCAGGATAGCATATGACATAGTAAACAGCAATGACAGTTACAAAAAGAGCCTAAACTATAAAAGGAAATTATCAAGACCTAAAGAAGTATTTCTTAGAAGTTGATTGGGAAAATGAGCTTAGAGGACAAGATTTAAATGCTGTATATAAAAAATTTTGTGAATTTTATGAAATAGGAGTCCAGAATTACATCCCACAGCACAAAGAAGCAGATAAGAAAATACAGAAATGGTTCAATACAGAATGTAAAAAATCTAAAGAAAGAAGAGATTTGTTGTGGAATAGATACAGAAGACACAATAGTGAAAGGGCATATAATAATTACAAACAGGCAAGAAACGACTATACAAGAATAAGGAGGAAGCCCAAAAACAGTTTGAGGAGGATATAATAAATAAAAGTAGTGATCAACCAAAGCTGTTTTACAGCTATATCAGAAGCAAAACCAAAGTAAAAGATATAATACAATCCATCACGGACAGGGAATCACTTATACACAAGAGAAAGATATTTGTGAAGCACTAAATAAGAATTTCCAATTAGTTTTTACAGAAGAAAAAATTTTGAGAGAGACTATGTGGAACACGCATGTCCCACATACTACCAGATATACAAATAGCAGAAAAAGTAATACAAGAGGAGTTAAGTGGATTAGACAGAGGAAAAGCAAGTGGTCCTGATGAAATTTCATGTTGGGTGTTACGAGAATGTGCAAATGAGTTAAGTAAACCATTATTTTTAATTTTCAAGAAATCTTTGAGTCAAGGTAAACTACCTGATATTTGGAAAAAAGCAAATATAGTCCCCTTATTCAAGAAAGGAAATAGACAAAATCCTCTCAACTACCGACCAGTATCACTGACTAGTGTTGTAAGCAAGGTATTAGAAAAACTTATAAGAAAAGCTTGGGTAAATCATCTAGAAAAACACAGTATGATAACAGAAAGACAGTTTGGTTTCAGAAAAGGAAAATCATGTGTTACTAATCTGTTGAGCTAGTATGACAGAGTAACAAACACAATACAGGAAAGGGAAGGATGGGTCGACAGTATCTATTTAGATTTCAAGAAAGCTTTTGACAGTACCACACCAAAGACTTTTATGGAAGCTGTACCATTAAGGAGGAATTCGAGGCAAACTTTTTTGTTGGATGCAAGACTTTCTCATAAAAAGAGAAATGAGGACAGTACTAAGAGGAAACTACTCATCATGGAAAGAAGTGACTAGTGGAGTACCACAGGGTTCGGTGCTGGCACCAATCATGTTTTTAGTGTACATAAATGATATAAACAGTAACACTGGAAATGAGAGCTATCTGAATATGTTTGCAGATGATGCAAAAATACAAAGGAGAATTACTAGCACAGACTCTTGTAGGGAGCTACAAGAAGAATTAAATAAACTTCATGAATGGAGTAGTACATGGCAAATGGAATTCAATGTGGACAAGTGTCATGTAATCAAGTTTGGTAAAAGTGGAAAAAGACCTGATTGGGATTATAAGTTAGGAAATAAAACCCTATACACATCAGAAAGAGAGAAAGACCTAGGTGTGATTATCAATAACAGACTATCTCCGGCTGACCACATCAGCGAGAAGGTACGGAACATGTAAACACTGCTTGCAAATATGAGAATAGCATTCACATACATAAATGAAGACATGCTAAAAAGGATAATAACATCATTCATTAGACCAACCCTGGAATATTCATCAGTAGTCTGGAGTCCTCATCTCAAAAAGCATATAGACAAGATTGAAAAAGTTCAAAGGGCCGCTACAAGATGGATACCAAGCTTAAGGGATCTAAGCTGTGAAGAAAGACTAAATAAACTGAATCTACCAACACTACAGGAGAGAAGGAAAAGAGGTGACATGATAATGCTATATAAGTGCATATCAGGAAAGGAGAAAATAGACATTAATGATTACTTAACATATGGAGAAGCATCAGCAAGAGGACACTGCAAAAAACTGCATAAGAAGAGAGGTGATAAAGACGTAAGGAAATTCAGTTTCCCAAACAGAGCAATTGATCAATGGAATGCACTACCGAATGAAATAGTGTGTGCCAAAACAATTCACAAATTTAAGGATATGTACGATAAATATGGTCTAAGACACGGGACAATACGAGCTTGACTCATTCCTGTAAAGATACAATTAGGTAAGAACAATTAGGTAAGAACACACACACACACACACCGGGATGTTGTGAGAAACACTGATGCTTAACCGAGGTGTTGTCGTCACCGTTTCAGCTAGGAAGGGTCAGAGTTTAGTTGGTCACGCAATGAATCGGAGAGACAGTAATCTATTGGAGCAAAGTCGTATTATCACCCTACGTGATAATGGTCTGTCGATACGGGCTATCGCTCATGAAGCTGGTGTATCTACCAGGACTGTGCAGCAACGGATACAAAGGTGGGAGGAAAGTGGCAACTTAAATGACTTGGGTGAGTTTATATTGCAGGACACGGGTGTCAATTCCTTTTATTTCTGCATGTATCCCAGCACCATTGCTGGGAAGGTGTTGCGAATACCTACGAATTCATGCTAATGTGCCCGATTGGCAGCAGGTAAAACGTCACTGGAACACGCAGTTGCTGTCCACATCTCGTATGATGAGCAGTTGCTTACGTGCGGTGTTAATTGACATTTAAGCTGTTCGTTGTGCGGAGATAACGAGGTATTCTCCTCCATAATGTTTATATTATAATGTGGCAATACCTGTAATTTATATATAATTGATAAAAAAAATACGAAACAGTAATTTAATTGATATCTCGTTAAAGCCACTGTTAATGTTATGAATAGTGGCTTACGAATGTTAAAACCTAACAGGAAGTCGCAATAATTATTGTAGCTTCACTGGGCTTTAGTATGCTTCTTGCAAAAGGGATACAAAGATATTAAAATATCATGATATAAATATTCCAAACGACTTTGGCCTTACTATACGTAATTTAACAGACCGATATGTTATCACTCCAAGAGTAAGTTCAAATTGCACAACCAAGGATACAGTATACTCTGTACATTTTCAACTCAGCGAGGTCGGGTGCCCCTTGGGCAACTTCTCCAGAGGAGGATAATGCTATTGTCGCTGCAGCTGTAGAAGACCCCGTAACCAACGCAGTGGCCATTCGTGATAACCTACACCTGGAAGTTTCAGCAATGACCATCAGACGCAGACTTCATAATGCAGGTATACATCACAGGACTCCTGCGACGAAGATCTTGACGGAGCGACACAAGGCATGAAGGCTGGAGTTTGCCCAGCGTCATGATGAGCAAGGCATGGAGTTCTGGGGTCGGGTTGTGTTCACGGGCGAGAAATGTTTTTCGTCCACCACGCATGGCAAGCTTCACTGTTGGCGGCGAAATAAGACACGGTAAGATGACTCTACTTAAGTAGTCTCTATAAATTTGTTTCTCTTTGTTGCATCATGGCCAGTTTCTTTCGACATGTGTAATTGGATATGCTAGCTTCCTTATACATGTGTTTCATAATACTGTGGAGGGTGTCCTGTGTTCAAAACCTCATTGCGCGCCTATTATTTTAGTGTGTGTGTGTGTGTGTGTGTTTGTATCTCTCTGTCCCTCTATGTCTATCTCTATCTCTATATCTATCTATCTATCTATCTGGGGTTGGGTGTCACTACATGGCATGGGGGACGTCTTCTACATTGAGGGACGATTTACAGCAGCAAAATATGTGCAGCTGTTACAAACCTCCTTCTTGCCTTCTCTTAGGGAAAAAGATTACCCTTTCCCAGAGGGACTCATTTTATTCACGCATGACAGCTGCCCCATTCACAAGGCTCATCATGTTAGAGTGGTTTCAGGAACAAGATAACATTCAACTTCTTGAAGCCAAGCAAAGGAGCTGATATGTATGTTATTGAACATGTATGGGCTCAAATAGTAAATACCTGGAAAATGGGGCATGAGCGAACACCTCAGCAACTCATGGATCACGTCAATGCCCAGTGGGAAATTTGCAGAAATAGGCCTGAACAGATCCGCACCCTTGTATACTCCATGCCTGACAGACTGAGGGATGTTATTGAGAAAGGAGGTGGATGGACGAAATATTAGTATTACAAATAAAGGCTGCATTTTGTTTCACTTTACCACTGTAGTTACATAGGATTTCCTCGGGAATTAAATAACTCTTACTGTCTGTATAGAAGTTATGTAATCCTTTTCACGAACATTAAGTACGTTTCACCCGTATTATGAGGTACGGATTGTCACCCTTCATATGATCATATTCAATAAAGTCTTGATTCGGTTCACACTGTCACGTAAAGTCTCGACTGTGTGAACTGGTGGGCGGGGCTAAACACAAGTACTCGCCGCGCAGTAAGGATGGACCGGCTGCGTTGCCCCGATATGGAGTGTGGTACCAATTTCTGTGTTCAACTGTACGTACCTTACGATTAGTGAAAACTACAGTGGCACACTTAGGGATGGATAACTTTAGTCTCCACTGCAAGGCCCATTGGTGGACGGAATCAAGTGCTGCTTGAATCTGCCCAGCCAAAACTTGTGCATTACGGTAAAAGTGCCAAATTGGACAATCGTCAGCGCAGAGAGAGTATTGAAGACTCCTCAGGATGGGAGCTGATGGCAAACTATCATTGATCTTAATACCAAACAAAGTGGGACTAAGAGCACTTCCCTGAGGCACCCAGTTCTCTTGGACGAATAGATTCGATGTTATGATACGGGGCAATGTTACGGAGAAAGGTCTGTCCCTTAAGAAATATGAAATATAAATTGGCAGATTAACTCTTAAACCATGAGCATAGAACTTCATTAGTATACCGTGTTGTCACATCATGCCATCGGCTTTAGGGATGTCCAAGAACACCGCTATCATGAATTCTGTATTGACAAATGGCTTCAAAATGCAATGCTCCAAATTCATTAAATGATCTAGTGAACTTCTGTACTTACGGACGCCAGATTGTCGATCATTTAACAAATTCTTCGAGTCTAAAACAAAAAGAAGCCTATTATTAATCATTTGTTCCATGACCTTACACAGACAAGAAGTCAACACAATAGGATGAAATGAAATGGGACTCATAAGACGACCAAATCTGTTTGAGTATTGGTATGACGTGCGCAAAGTGCCATGAGTTTGGGGACGTTCAGGATGCCCCAGACTCATTGTACAATGCTATCTTAATCAGGTTGTCCTGATTAAGATGCTGGATCATACCAAACGTGATAGTGTCTGGTCGAGGAGTGGTGTCTACAGGATTTAAGGGCAAAGAACAGTTCATCTATTGTAAACTCTTGGTTGTACAGAGAGTCTACATCTTCTGTGGTAAAGTCTAATAGTTGTAGCTCAGCCGTGAGTTTATGATGTTGAAGATGCTGTCCCAAATGACTGAGCCACTGACATGAGAAAAACTCCTGGCGAGGATGTTAGCCACGTCCACGGGATCATCATAGATGGTATTATTATCTTGCAGGTTCGTCACCGGGATATAATGGCTTTTATTATTTATTATTTTAATAATGGGCCAGACTTTACTGAGTGGAGTAAAACGATTCACCGTGGACACAAAAGACCGCCAGGAGTCACATTTAGCCCTTCGAATAATTCTTCTAGCCCAACCAGTGCCTGTTTGTATGCAAAGAAATTTTCCACAGTAGGCAGACTATCAATACTCCTGTATCTCCTATTGCGTTTCCTTAACCTCCCCCATCCCGACGTTTTCTGGGCAGTGGTACACCCCAGTCCCCACATTTTTGGACCTTTTTTCTTTTGGCTCAAACATCTGCTTTTGGTGAGAAACATCGAAAATTCATAGAGAAATCGCTCACCTGAGGTTTAAAATACTCGATCCAGGTAGGAGTACCTCCTTACCTTACAGGGTTTTCTATCAGGCTGGCTGCAAAAAAACGAGTTCTATGGGAGGATAACTATTCCAAACCACTCATAAACGGTATTTATTTATTTATTTGGTACGAATTTATATGTAGTACGAGAGTATATTGGTTTTCAAACGGTAACATAGGCATTATAAGCATTGTTTCACTCATTAACTCATCACCATTCCTGACCTTTTTTTGCCACATTACCTGATCATCATTTCTGACTGTTTCTTCCTCTAATGCTATGTAAACTTTGTCCTCCACATTGTCATCGATTGGGGAATCACTCTGGCACTGAATGTCTTTATTGCCCAGGTCACTGGTAACAGGCGAATTGCCAAGACAATGGCGTGCAGGGGGGAGGGAGAGGTTATGTGGTGTAAGGCATTGTCCTTGCTTGGCATCTTGTAGAGGAATAGAGGAAGGTGTCCCGTGTATACGTGCCAAAAATCACTTGCGAAAATTGAAAATTGTGCAAATTAGGGACCTTGCAATGTTGCTGCATTAATTTACATCTCCGGGATATGAGTTCACATCATGTGAGGACGTGAATTCACGTCTCCGGGACGGGGCGGGTTAATGCTTGTCTGCAATCCGGTGTCCACCAACGTGCTCTATGCTTCGCATGAATTGTAGAAGTCTTGGGAATAGCAGCCTTAGCTGTGTGGAAAATGAAACTGGTTAAATTTTGTACTTTTATACATCTATGTTCTCCCGAGATATATTTAAATTGGCGATCCTTGAGAAGGACCCCCAATCTGCTTTCTTATAGTTAAATTTTGGAGGTGGAGAGTCCGAAAGTGTGTCGCGTGTATAAGAAAGACAAATGGATAAATGATCACTTCCTGACTAATCGTCATATGGATCCCACGAAAATTGTTTATTTATACCTGGGGAGGCCAGAGATGAGTCAATGACCGAAAAGTTACCAGCTCGATCATCTACACGAGTCGCTTTACCATCGTTCAGAAGACAGAGGTTGGACTGTAGTATTAGGTCGGCTACTTCCTCCCTACTACCATCGATCCTTAAGCTACCCCATTGATAGTGATGGCCGTTAAAGTCGCCCAACACTAACTTATTACCAGGAAGATGTTGAAATAGTGAATTCAAAGCAACACTATCGGGCCATGTAGTGGACAGTAGAGAAAGCAAATAGGCAGATACGTCTTACAAAATTTACTCTGCACACGACAGCATCCCGAGTAGAATTTAGGACTCTGGGTGTGATTTGTGTATATATATGGCAACTCCGTGACCATCATATCTTCTATACGAGTGATAGTGTTTGAACTGTGGAGGATCAGGGTGATCCACCAAACACGTCTCATTTAAACAAATAACGTATGGCCTGTGTATAGAAAACAGCATTGCTATAATATGTAAATTATTCTCAAGATTCATACAGTTCCACTGTAATACAGTGAATACGATGGTTTAGATTTACGAGGTTGGCCACTATACTTAATATTTTTATGCTGCCTGCCGCTAGGCGAGAGGCTACCAGGGAACCTATCCCGGTGACATATTTCCATTCTGTATGGGTATTCGTCTCAATACCACAGCTAGCCACCTCAGCCAAGCAGCCCTAGTGGGCCAGGTTAGGTTTGCTTATGTTAGATTAATACTAGTAATTTTGCTTGGGAAACACACTGAGTATATTTTCTAGAAGAACCTATGGTTAGTTTTGAAACGAAGGGGCGAGCGTCATTCCTGGCTGAGGGTTCCCGTTGGTGAGACGAATACGCATACAGAACTGAAAATTACATCCTGGTGCTTACTGACAGAAACCTCTATACGAACATCAGCAATAACTAGATTACCAGACTCCCCAAGGAAAAGCTAACTCTCCTCTCCCTCACTTGTGCAGGATCAGGTAACACAGTCATGAGGTCGTGACTTTGTAAGGGTGGTCAAGTTACTCAGACATGTCGGATCTCTGTTTAGGCCATACTGACTGAGAAGGAGCAGCAACCTCAGAGTATGAGGTTGCAACTGGGACGTAGACGAGTGGGCAAAGTAAGTGACAAGAGTACTGGGTACAGTCAGAGTTTCCACTGTGCACATCATGGGACAGGACACAACCGCCGATGCATAGGAGACAGTAGGTTTGGGAGTCGTATGCAACTCCCTTATCTTCTTCCTAGCATTGTAATAGAATAAGCCCTCCGTTGCTTTCATTTTTCAGACCTCCTTCTCCCTATTCCACTTTGGGCAATCCCATGACAAGTGGAGTGAGCACCCTTACAATGAAAGCAGCTCACAGACTCGGACGTGCAGTGTTCAGCATCATGATCTTGATCTGCACATCTGCCACACACTGACTGAGAAGCCCGAGAAGCTTTGTCCGTATGTCCACAAAGCTGGCATTTAGAACAGCGAAGGGGATTGGGGATTTAAGGTCTGACAATTAGAATTTCATATCCAGCTTTAACCCTCGAGAGGAGTGTGACCCTGCCGAAAGTTAAGACAATTTTAGTAGTGTTTTTTCAGATGTCTTCCGACAATCTGGTAAGAAATCGAGCATCAATAACATCGTGTTCAGCAAGTTCACGTACAATATCATCCTTTTCCATAACCATGAGGTTCCTGCAGTGATCACTTCATTGCAGGAAGTCATGAAATGAGGGATTCTTGGCTTAACATTGTAGCAATGAAACTTACATAGCTTGAGCAAATCTTTAGCCTGGGTTGAATTAATGCCTTAATAAGGAGATCTCCAGAGGCAAGTTTATTTTTTTTTTTTGACCCATTCAGCTTCACCATCACAATCATCAATTTCTTTCTTGATAAGAAAAGGATTGAGTCTAGCCAATGAAGCAGACCCAACAGCGTGTAGCATGACATAGGCAGCATTATTTACAGGTATGTCAAGCAGTGCTCGAGTCTGGGTGCGGTCATTCGGTAAGCCAGTCCGTGAGACAGTCAGGGGTCAGTCAGGAGCACCTTCCCCCCTTGAATGAAGGGGAGGTGTCAGGGGTGTTCGTCATAGTAACCACCTCCCCCTTGCGGGGGAAGTGGTAAGAAAGAGGAAACGAACAAGGGACAAGGCTCCCAGGGAAAAACAACTAAGGCTGAGATTACCCACTCTAACTACTCTCGAGAGGTCGCGTTTGTGTTATTTTCACACCCCAGAGCGATCAGTGGGGGGAGCACACCAGAGGTAAGTAGCGAAAGGTAATCCAAGGAATAGGTACAAACACCTATTGTACCTCTAAGCAGGGAATGTAGGTAAATGAGTATTTGCTAAACTGATTTTAAAAACGCCCTAGTGGCGAACAAAAGCCTATTGCCGGAGAGGCAGACCTATAGTTAGGGGAACGTACACAGCACACATCCGTCCTCTCCACAACCATGCATAAAATCAAGCCAAATAATTATTTTTTTTGTGCCTATCGACCATTGGGGCCAAGGCCTCTGGTCATATATATATATATATATATATATATATATACACACACACACACACACACACAAGTCCATCCCCCTAGTATGCGCCTATATGGGCGGCAGAGGACGGCGCATAGAGAAATTCGGGTACTCTGAATACATAAACTTACGGAAAAAATTACATCGGCGGCACCCCACTCCATGGGCAACCCTTGAGACTCCTTTCAGGCCTAAGTATTGTTCTGTACAAGGGAACTATCTATGACATATGACCTAAGATAAAGTAAACCAACAAAATTATGGCTTTACTTGGTAAATCAACAAGGATATGGCTTAACTATACCAACAAGAATATGGCTACTCACCTTAGCCCAAGAGGACAACACGCGAGTTGTCTCCTGCACCACTCGGTTTCGGGACAATTCGGAATCGTCAATTCCCCGTCACAACAATAGCAAGACAATTCACCGCCATTAATGAAGGCAGCTATGGGTGACGCTAGAATAATTCAAAGACGACTACAGCGAGGAAGAAACAAGTTAATTAAACCACCAGTGATGGAGACCGGAGACTTGTCTATGAGCCATGTTCTGGGGGGGATCAAGAGGATGATGCAATGTCTGAGGTGTCAGAAATAGACTTTGAAGGGTTTATGAACGAATTGAGTGTATTAACTAGTGAAAGTGTCGAAAGTGCTGGTGACGAGAGTGGTGAGGAAGGTGGTGTGTCGAGTGGTGCAGGAGAGATTTCGCCATCAAGTCAGTTCACTGTCAGACAGTTCCCCGTCAAAACATGGACTATTCCCCGTCAGGACAATTCGCACCCCGTCATTCTATAAATACAGTATACTTATTATTAATTAATCAATATTTTAATAACCATCAAAGTCTATGTTCAATAGCCTAGGCTTTGGATATTATTTACTAGTTGCACCTTTAGTCAGTATTGACTGAAGGTGCAACTAATAAATAATATCCAAAGCCTACACTATTGAACTATATGGATCCCCGTGAAATACAGTTATTAAAGTGTTGATTAATTAATAGTAAGTATACTGACGGGGAATCGTCCATGTTTTGACAGGGAATTGTCTGATGGCGAATTGACTTGACGGCGAATTGTCTCGGAACCCTAGCGAGCAACTCCTGCACCACTCGACACACCACCTTCCTCACCACTCTAGTCACCAGCACTTTCGACACTTTCACTGGCTAATGCACTCACTTCGTTCATAAACTCTTCAAAGTCTATTTCTGACACCTCAGACATCGCTTCATCCTCTTGATCCTTCCCAAGAAATGGCTCATCGACAAGTCTCCATTCTTTCATCACTGGTGGTTGGCGCTTCTTGGGGAGGCAGTGTCGCGTGCTTGGGGTAAACCCCGGATTTGGGCCACTCTTCACTGCCGTCTCGCTTTTACGAGTTCAATTCGCATCACTATTAAATAAAACACTAAAATTCGATAAATAATAGGTCCTCGCGTACAGTAAGCATCGCATACTCTGAACTCGCGTACTGTGGAGAAGAACTGTGTGTGTGTGTGTGTATATATATATATATATATATATATATATATATATATATATATATATATATATATATATATATATATATATATATATATATATATATATATACTATATATATATATATATATATATATATATATATATATATATACTATATATATATATATATATATATATATATATATATATATATATATATATATATATATGAGTCGGCAACCGATACCTGAGGGAACATTCAGCCTACCACACACTAGCACCCACACATTCACTCGACTTGAAACCATCGGTGTACAGTTGGTGGGATCCCAAATGACATATGATGATGTTAGGAAACAAGCGGTGGACCTCCGCCTCTGGTGCCTTGGTCTTCGATACTGGGAGCCGTGATACATCAACGGTGAAGTTGGGTGGCTCCCAAAGCGCTATATTTTTAAGCTCCAACTTGTCAGTCACACCAAGCTCCTGATTTAGTAAATGGAAGCGAACAGCAAGTGGCCGACGAACCCCCCCCCCCCTGCATAAGATGGTGATATTGACGTATTGATGCAGGGGGGCACAGGCCACATTGTTGATATTACTTTTTCTGATGGTCCTCACGCCGTAGGACAACAGCAAGTGGTCACGGCATATATAGAGAGGAGGAACATTCGCCCCCGCTTCCGTACAGGCTACACGAGTACACTTTATTTTGTAACACATCCAGCCTCCTCAACATGGCAGGGGAGAGTACGGAGGGAAGCAGTGCTGTCTGGCCCGAATGAGTGGTAAGGTGCAAATTTGAGGCCATTGGGAGAAGTGTGATGAGTGTGATGGTGTTGTAAAGTATTGTTGTTGAGTAACCCCAGTCTGTTTGGCTGAGTAGACCCATGAACTACGGACAAACAACTGCCCCTACAGGGCCACCGCGTGCAGTGAACCGATGTTCCCTAGCTGTAGACAGTGCCTTGCCATAGGGAGGTGCGGGAAAAGAGTATGGACGTTTGGTTCTCAGGTGGAAGCTGCATTTGCGTCTCTCAATCCACTTGAGGGTCACCTTGGTAGGCTCCACTTCACCCTGTTTTTTGGTTAAATCGTTACCACCCAGCGTTGTAAATGGTTTCTTGGATAACGGAAAACCATTATGCTTGTAACTCAGTGTAGAGGCACCTGAATTGAAAAAACAAAACAAAACGAATAATAAAAAAGTCACAGGAAAGATGAGAGAAAAAAGATGAGAGGAAGACAGACACACACAGCAAAAGAAAGATAATGGTGAAGGAAGAAGTAGGCAGCACTACAAGTGAGTGGATTATGATCGCCACTACCTACCACCATTCTGTAAAGATGAAAGTGGTTGTTGGTGTGGGAGGGTGGGTGGGATTGGGTGTCACTGAGGTTTGCTGATGGTAAATCCGGGCTGGCTTCATTCTGTCAAGGGAAATTTTGTATGGCTAACTTTTTGTGTCGATTGTGACGCACTTTGGTGTGCATCAAAGGACACGGAAGGGCACCACATGTGTTCGCATTAATAAGCCTGTGTGTGTGTGTCGTGCTGGGTAAAGACAAATCGATGGCCTCCCAAAGCTGAGAATAAAAATATCTATCGCTACGAAAAGCATTACATCATCCATGGTCCCAAATCATTACACACTGTGGTAATAAATATAGAGCACTATAGTATATCATTATAAATGTGGCCAGCAATTTCTTGAAGTTAATAGGGAACTTTCCAGCCCACATGTTTCTATATAAACATTATCATTGTAATCCCTCTTATTCACTTTGTGTGTGTGTGTGTGTGTGTGTGTGTGAACGCTGTCTATCTATGCCTGTCTTTCTATTCATCTATCTGTATAAGCCTATCTATCTGTCTGTCTATCTATCTATATAGAATAAAATGATATTTGTCTTTGCTTAATGGAAACACTGATGATCATGTGTTTAGTGTGGCCGCAGCAGTCATGGATCTTTTCTGCAGACACTACCTTGTGAGACATACGTTCGTGGTCAAACAGTGTCTGCTTTCCACAGAGCAGCATATTCTAAACTGAAGTGCTATTTCATATTTCTTTTTAACAGGTTTGACAGCGAACTCAGTCACATGCATCAGAACAGCTCATTCTGTGGTAGACTGCATTTAAGCTAGTGAAATTATCAATATTTCTGATATACTTTACAAATTTTCTGAGGGTAGCAATAGCCAACATAATGCCTCGTTTCATACCCTGATTCTGATAATCTGGTACATGAGTCATTTGGTTGGGTTCATTCCACCAGATGAATCGTCATTTGTTTCTTGGCACAAAATGAAAAGTAAAGCTCGAGATGAGGTTTCTTTGAGGAAACGTTCCATTGGTAACTCGATGACTGAGAGAGAGGAGGGAATATCAGCCAAAAGCATCTATATGTGGGAAGAGAGGTGGGGGTGTACTGTACGTCTAGTTAACACTCTTCTCAGTTATGGTTATGGGGATCAGAATTAAGCGTGGACGTAAATTAGTGTTCCATTAAATGATGAATGATTATCAAAATAATGATTAATGATATTCTGGTAAAAAAAAAAAAAAACACACATTCCCGTTGGTAATCAAGTGAACGGAAAAAGAGTACGTAGTGCTTATTTTGTAGAATACGATGATTGGTCCGTAGTTTTAGCACGTATATCCCCAGTTATTGTGTTTTCTTTTTGTTAAAAAGTCGCTTCGTCACAAACTAAATTAGAAATTCTTTAGCTGTAAGACCATAAACTATGGCAAACACAGACTTCACTGACACCAACGACGACTTGTTTCTGTGGATTATGTGAACGATGTCAGAGGGACAGATAATCTCGTCTCTATTTATTTGTCAGAGTCATACAACAATGATGTAATAAATCCAATAGACTATCCAGTTTTGCATTAACGGAACTTGATACCAAGGAAATGCTACAACCAAAACCTGTGATGAGCTGGCAACATGTGAGGCCTCAAACAATGTCTCCTAGTTAGTGCTGAATAGTCCGAGTTCATGCTTGTTATCACCTTCGCTCTGCTGCTGGCAATGATATTCAGATACATTTGACCCTGATTACACATTGCATATTTGTGCTGCATATAGAGTTGATTTTCTCGTATCCCACCTCTAAGAAATTGTTTGGAAAATATTGTGACATTTTGGCGCACATCCCTTAGTTGTGACGAGAACTGCCTCTATTATCGGCAAAAATTCCATTCGCTTCTTCCGTTCCTCTCTCTCCATGAATTTTGAAATCAGTCTCGTAAATCTGAGAAGATCGAGACAGATGAACACAGCAATGTGGGCATAAAAAGCTATCAATATTAATGGCTGAGGAACATTTTTTTTTTTTTTTTCAGTCCTTGAAGTGAGGTACGGTGACTGGATTTTTGCTTCTGACAGTATTCAGTGATTAAGATGTTTGGAAGAAGGCAGAAGTCCATAAATATCTTATTATTCCCAGATAAGGAGCTAACGGGTACATGACAGACAAAAATTCTTAGGAAAACTCCAAGAGACTAGGACCTATTAATCTCAGATATGGGGATAACGGGTGAGGATCTGAACAAAATTTTCAAAGCAATTCTCCACATATATGAAACCGATAGGCAAGGATCAAGGGAAAAAAAATCTAAGGAGTCCCTATTCGCCAGATATGGGGCAGGCGGATGAAGACGTGGGTGGAGCTGCTGGCTGGTGGGTCAGGGTGAAAGAAGAGCTTACCCCCAAGAAGGAACTACTGCTGCTTAAAACAGTCATCTTCCTCCATGCATTGGGTAAGAACTCTCACTCTCTCTCTCTCTCTCTCTCTCTCTCGAACACACACACACACACACACACACACACACACACACACACACACACACACACACACACACACACACACACACACACACACACACACACTGCCCACTGGCTCAGTGGTAACGTTCTCGCTCGCAATCTGGTGGACGGGAGTTCGCGCCTCGCTCAGGTTGCGAAAAGTTTCACTTACGAAGTGGGTGGTTACTGTCCCTCTTGAGCAAGGGGATGGGTGTGTTCGTGTGTGAAGGTCACAGCCTTGCCCCTAGATCGGACTATATGAGCTTTCAGCTCCCTTCCGGGAGGGTAAAAGCTGACGATCACGACTATCAAGTGATCCTGACCGACCCGGTGAATCACAATCATAATACATAAGTTAATGCAGCACAGACGTTTAAGCATCAGTTTATCTTCTGAGTTGGTTATGAAGACCTGTACTTACTCTGTGCTGTATGTGAAAACAGATACATGTAAAATATCAATAAATGCAGAACAACTACACTGTGAGCAGCAGCAGCTGAGTGGGAAGGGTTCCATTCCAATGTGAGCTTCCAGTTTGGATCAGGTTTGTGGACAGCTCCCACACAGATGTGCTGACGGTGAAGTGATTCCATCAACGGGAGACCCTGGCCATGTTTTGGCTGTTCTTGTCGGCCATACATTTTTGTAATGACCACACACTGTATGTCAAGCCACGACACTTGTTTTTTCTCTAAAGTAACTTCCTCTCCATTTGAATTTTTCTTTGTCACCCTCCTGCCTTTCGCCAAGAGGAATAAAGTGTTCTGGGCCCATACTCACAGAATCGACCACAAAATGTGTCTTAGGCCGAAATCATAAATATCAGACATAAGCACTAAGTGTTACGAGTAGTTAGGTCGAAATCATAGGCTGCTGAGTAATCGATGTGCTATATGTGGAGGTTGATTTCTGTGCAAATTCTGAAAATTTGCGAAAAATGGCAAAGAAAAGTATCAAAAAGTCTTAAATCGCTACGATATTGTTGTTAGATTTTTTGATAAGCATTTCGCTGATAAATATCAGTTATAGAAAATATCTGTTTGCCACTATACATAAAACTGTAAAGAGTTGGCCTACCCATTTCTTCAACTCACCCTACCTTTCGCCTGAACTCCCTCCCTCCCTCCTTCTTCACTGTCTCTGACCTTACTTTCCTCCCATCCTTGTTGCCTCTCTCTATCGCGAGTGGTATTTCCACCTCCTAGCGAGGGAATTAAAATGCTTACAGTGATATATAATTCAACTTTGTTCCTGAGAGCTACATGTGGAGTGTAAGGAAATTTAATCAAATGTTTAAGTACATCGCGGTGAAAGTGTATCAAACATTTCAGTGCTGAACCTGCATATAATCTGTTGTGAAGGCTCCAGGTCATCACTATTCAAAGTTGCATTTTCCTTGCGGTAGGCCTGGTCAACGGCACCCGAACCACATAGGCCACAAAAATAGTCTACATAGTTAAGGACGTATCTTTTGACCAGTTCCGCATCACCAGGTTCACTGATAACATCTTTTTTCTCACACAAACATCTGGGTTGATGCTGGGGAAATTGTTATTGTACAGCGGCGGCTACCTTTATTCATATGATCGAGTCCTAAGTCTTGGCCTAAGGGGTAAAACACCTCGGTAGGTCTCTTAATCTATGGCTCATGTTTGGGTGAATCTTAAGGACTTATGACTCACTCTTAAGATTTTAGGACAGATTCCCACCATTTTGAAGGCTTAGGAAAAATCTTAATGGTATGATGCTGTCTTAAACCTTTATTCTCGTAAGTGAAGGAGACTCCCAGGCACCTTTTCCTCTGTGATTTATTTGTCATGTTCTTGTTAATTTTTGCTTTTGTGTTATTTACTGCATTCGAATACAATATAATTTGCTTTTAGAACATACATGAGAATACTACCGTGTCATGTCCTGAAATAGATTGGTAAGAGAAAGGTGTCAGGGAGCTTCCTTGGCCGATCTAAAAACTGGTGATGTCTTGTCAAGTCACGCAGTAGTATTGATCTGTTTCCACATAACAAGTGTGGCATCAAGGGGTAGGTAGAGGTGATATGAGTAGAAAAGTGGTTTACTGATCGAAAGGACCTGGGTTCACTGCTAACTTATTGTAGAAGTTTGGCTATTGAAACTAATTACAACATACGCCCACTTTCATGAAAAGGGGGGTGGGAGATCAAAATTCTGTCAACATAGAAGGTAGGTATTTTCGCCAGAGGAGTACTGGATATGAAAGAACAGACTGTAGTGTTTATGTGCAGACTTTCACGCATATAATAATACTGGGAGCATAAACAGGCACGCACATAAACACACAGGCAGATACACACGGGGACTCAAGTATGGAGCCTGGCCTTCTTGGTTTCACAGTTTCACAACAAGATACATGACCGTGAATGTTTTGATTAGCGCCATCACGCTGACATAATAGGCGGCAGGGGGCGATGACCTTCATCCACTCACTTGTGTAGTGCTGCCTGTTTCTCCCTACACCCACAGTCTTATTATTCGGTGTCTGCCCTCCTCTCTTCCTATTTCTATCCTTTCTGTCACTTTTTGCTACTCTTCTTTTCACTTCTGGTAGTTCTGTTCTGAGTGACAAGCTTAGATATTTCCCCTAACGCAGGAAACCATGAACAACGCTGGGTGGCAACCATATATCCACATAATGGGGTAATGTGGAGCGTACTTTGGTGCCTCTGTTAACTAGGCAGAAAGATGCAAATGCTGAGTCCTCGCAGTAGCGAGGCGCTGTTTGCCGTAGGAGAAATTACTCATATGAGGGTGGGAGGATTCACAACACCAAGCCCAGAGAAACAGGTCACAAAACAATTCAAACATCATTCATCATACTGAAGGAAATAATAATGGTGACTGAATTTAAATTCTTCGCAGCGACAGGTCTACAGTAATAATCTGGCTATAATGTCTTGGTAAAGTGAACAAGAATAATATAGCATCTTAATGAAATCGTTTATGGAGGGTGCGTCAAGCTCTTCCACTATAAGGTATATCCCCATAACTAGTAAAATGTTATGTCTGTGCCATGAAAAACACAGTTCATCTTTCTGAAGTGGGTAATTTACAGTTGGCCACACATAAACCTGGGATAGTGTCTGTGTGAAATGGAGGTCTAGCTACAAATTCCGACGTTCATGCATCACAGTTACTTGGCTATTTCATTAGTGTTTGACACCTCCGTTCATTTACGATAGTGGCACAACCAAATATGTGATTATGTCAAGGTTGTCAAGTGTACCAAATGCTAGAAATCTGCCACACATTGATGTTGGTCCAGGTTCATATGTTGCCATCTACACGAAGGTTATCTGCATCTTATAAAACCCTTGCTGCCACTAGACGATATATATATATATATATATATATATATATATATATATATATATATATATATATATATATATATATATATATATATATATATATATATATATATATATATATTACAAATCAAAGTCCTTAGTGCTTAAAAATAACTACATAGAACCCACTAGTTCAAATAGCCTCTCCTAAGATAGAAAAATGGGTTAAGAAGCTATCTCGCATCTCTGTTGATTTTCATTCTTGTCCTGAGGCATTTACTGCACCCGATTCTAAATAGATCTAACGTAGCCCCGCTTAACTTCCTCTCACCTAAAAATCCAACTCACTTTTATTTAATCTAATCTGACCTAACCAAGTCTTATCTAACGGCCGAAACTACTGACTTAATCTCATCCAACGTAATCATTCCCAACCTAACTTGACGATCCAATGTCATAACTGACTAACCCAACTTAACTTCATCTGATCTAGTGTGATCTATGGAGAGCTAAGTCAGATAAACTAACCAAACATTACCCACTCTAAGCAAGCATAACCTAACATAAACTAACCCGACCTAAGCTAAACAAAGTTAGTCTAAATGCTTCCCTCTCCCCAGGCATGTACTGCGCCCTACCCTATATCGCTCTGCACATGTTCCAGCTGGGCATCACCTACAAGGAGATGGGCACAGTGGTGGTCTTCCTGCCCATCCCTGGCCTCCTCGGACCCTCACTATTAGGTAGAGTTCCCCCCAAAAGCAACTTCTTTTATGCCTTTGTTTCTTCAATTTTGCAACCAGATACATTGTGTCATCATCACACGTTCAGCTACCTGCTGAAGATTGTATTATGGACTGTTTCCTCTGCCATGTGTCCTACTTTCACGTCACTCAGTTACTTTGTCCCAAATTTCTTTGCCCAACTTATGACTTAGTATGTGAATATATTTTGTATATGGTTGTCAGTTACAGTTATAAATCACTAACAGAAGGAAAAAGGAATATCTATGAATATTCAGTAAAGGAAATGGAATGCACAGAATTGTGTTTTTATGCAAATGGGACTTCTATTAAAAAAAAAAAAAAACTGACATACTGTAGTTCTTTCAGTCATGCGAGCTATCCTGTAATTTGAGGCACAAACATAAGAACGTTCACCAAGTTTGAAGTAAATTTGCTGTCAATGATGATCCAATCCTTTAACGTTAGGTAGGGAGAGGCAGAGAGATGAGGCAGAGAGGCAGGAGTCTATGAGCAGCAGCCAATGACGACATTTCTGCTACTGCCTGCAACCCATTGAGGGGGACAACCAGCAGACCACAGTCTCTGGCGGCTCAGAAGAAGATCAGAGGGACCGTATTTTGGTTTAATGTCAGGGTGGGGTATGGTTTCATCAAGCGCCAGGATACTGGCGTTGATGTTTTTGTGCACCGCCAGGCCTTCGCTAAACCAAACGCACGGCATCTCCAACGCTCCCTTGGGGATGGTGAGATGGTGGAGTTTAGTCTGTTTGGAACTCCCAAGGGTCCCAAGGCTCGGGATGTTACTGGGCTGGGAGGCGTGGCCGTGCAGGGTTATGCCCACGCACGACGACGTCTCACGGCCCTGGGGCGCCAGGCAAAGTCTTATGGAGATAATTACCATCGTGGAAATGTGCATCGTGACGGCGAGGGCTTTTTGTGGGGGTGACAAGGGGACTATGCGTGTTCTTCTCCCCAAGATCTTTGAGGAGAATGGGCTGCCTCACCTTGTCATCCCTGAGTGTTCTGCCCATGATGCACATTCTGTCCCTCATCGTAGGGAGCATCAGGCCCGGCTGCCGCAACCTGCCACTCCCCACACAACACAGTGGAAGAGGCTGTGGCTGGAGGCTCCTCTCTACAGAGTTACTACCACACAGATTACTGACCCGGCTATGGAACTGGACATGGCTAGGACCATGGCTGACATTCACTGCCTGCCATCAGAGACCGAGGAGGAGTGGGACTCTTCTGACCCTGTCTCCATGGCCAAGGATGCGTCGACCAGCTTCTCAGCTGAGGAAGAGGTTGATGAGTCCTCCCCTCCTCAGGCAGAGAGAGGAAGCCCATTTCGCCCTCCTATCATGGGCCACAAGGATCGGCAAGACGTGTCCACCTACCACCACCTCCTGACACTACGACGTCCACACCCAGTCATACCAGCTCGGAGTCTCGACCTACTCCACTGTGTACGATCTTCTCCAAGCTGCTGACATGGGTGAGGGGATTTCACCTCTTCAGACCGTCAGGGGGAGGAAGTGTGTCTAGCCAATCATTGTGCCTTCTTTCACATGGTGCCTCCACAATTGGCCCACTAGACTGGCCGTCTGCCCACATGGCTCCGTAGATCGGAAGCCTTGCCTCCCGCGCTTTTTACTATATGTCTTTCTTTTTTTTTTTTTTTTCCAGTATTTTTATGTGGCGAATGGAAGGGTGCAAGGAATAAATGTGTTGGGAGAGTTGATTCTTTGATCACGAAGGAGGAAGTGGAGAAGGCAGTAAAGGAGATGAAAACAGGGAAAGCTGCAGGTATGGATGGGTGTGCTGTGGAATGCCTGAAGGGTGGTGGAGTGACTATTGTTGACTGGTTAGTAAGATTGTTGAATGTGTGCTCTGAGAAAGGTATGGTGCCAATTGACTGGGCAAGTGCTTGTGTGGTCCCGTTGTATAAAGGCAAGGGTGATAAGTATGAATGTACTAGCTTTAGGGGCATAAGTCTATTGAGTGTTGTAGGTAAGGTGTATGGTAGAGTGTTAATTATGAGAGTTAGAGAGGGTACAGAGGGAGTGATTGGTGATGAGCAGTGTGGCTTTAGGAGAGGGAGGGGATGCGTTGATCAGGTGTTTGCTGTGAGACAAGTGTGTGAAAAGTATTTAGCGAAAGGCAAGGATGTGTTTTGGGCATTTATGGATTTAGAGAAAGCGTATGATAGAATTGATAGGGAGGCTTTGTGGACTGTTTTAAGATTGTATGGACTTGATGGTAGGTTACTAAAAGGGGTGAAAAGTTTTTATGTAAATAGTAGAGCGTGTGTAAGAGTGGGAAATGCTGTGAGTGATTGGTTTCCCGTGAGAGTGGGGCTGCGACAGGGTTGTGTGATGTCGCCTTGGTTGTTTAATATTTACATGGATGGTGTTGTAAGGGAGGTGAATGCAAGAGTTTTTGGTGGAGGTCTGAGTCTAGTGAATGTTAATGGTGGAGAGTGGAATCTGAAGCAGCTGCTGTTTGCAGATGATACTGCACTGGTGACTGATTCAGAGGAGAAATTGAGACAGTTGGTAGAGGAGTTTGGAAGGGTGTGTGAAAGGAGGAAATTGAAAGTAAATGAGAATAAGAGTAAAGTGATGAAGTGTATGAGGTTGAAAGATGGTAGGGGGATGAATATAGTTTTGAATGGTGAGTTGCTTGAGGAGGTAGATTGTTTTAAATATTTAGGGTCACATGTTGCTGTGGATGGAAGAATAGATGCAGAAGTGAAGTTTAGAATAAATGAAGTAGGAAAGGTGCTGGGAGGAATGAAAAAAGTTTTTTAATGTCATTCGCTTAGAATGGATGTAAAGAGAACGCTGTATGAGGGTTTTGTGGTACCGACTGCGTTATATGGGGCTGAAACATGGAATATGGGTGTAGCAGAGAGGAGAAGTTTGAATGTAATGGAGATGAGGTGTCTGAGGAGTATGTGTGGAGTGACGCGTATGGATCGGGTGCGAAATGATGAAGTGCGAAGGAGAACTGGAGTTGTTCGGGAGATGGCTAGTAGAGTTGAGCAGAGGGTGTTGCGATGGTTTGGGCATATGGAGAGAATGGATAATGAGCGATTGGTGAAAAAGATAACTAGATCTGATGTGAGAGGTGTAAGGCTGAGAGGAAGACCACGAATAGGATGGATGGACAGTGTGAAGAGAGCGCTGGATGCGAGAGGGATGTCTGTTGAGCAAGGAAGAGTGGCTGTGCGTGACAGAAATAAATGGAGAGAAATTGTGAATGAATAAGTGATGACGCAGCCCTGAGGGGATATTCTCCCTCATTTTGGTCTGATCAGCTAGTCAGGTCAGGTGCGGGTAAGGGGATGGGTCTGTTATGATGTGGCAGGGGTAAACCAGTTCTGCTGTTGGGCCCTGCTGTGGATGTCACTGATTGCATTGCGCCGTTGACCCTTGTGCGGTGTGGTGCGGTGAGGATCTGTCCATTCTCCCCTTTGGGGCTAAGATGCGAATGAATGTGTTTGAATGGATGAGTAAATGGGGAGTGTGTCGTCCTGTCTCGGCTACCTCCCTTTCCTTGGGGGAAGCAGCCTAGGTGTATAGATAGATAGAGATTTTTATGTTTATTTGGCCTAATGCCCCTCTCGGTAGGTGATGGCCATTAAGCATTGACCAACAACAACAACAAATTAAGCATCAGAGAACTACAACTACTGAAAACTCATCAGTGCATTGGACACAAATTTCTGCCATATTCAGTAATTCCTGTTCAGTAAGTGTTGAAAATTCGATACATGTTTATAAAACAATTTTTACTAAAAATAAACCCAAGAAAACAATTTTTACTCAAAATTAACCCGAGCAACATCTCCTGATGTTAAAATTCAAGTCCTGGTATGTAAATATATATATAAATAAATAAATAAATAAATATATATATATATATATATGCAAACTAACCACGGGAGAAATGAAAGGAGCGACAGTGAGTACGTTCGTATATTACATCTTCAGACAGAGTGAGACAGAAACGTAAAGGGTAGAGGTCTTTTATGCACACCCGCAGCAGGTAGTGGCACACAGAACAATGGATGACCTGAATTTTTACCTGCAGCTTAACTTAGGGTCACCTGCAGCAGGGAGTGGAACACAACAAAGGATGACCTGAATCTAAAAATACACGTGACAAAGGAGGAGGGAGTAGGAGGGGAGGAAAAGGGAGTGGGAGGGAGGGGGAAGGGGAGAGGGGGGAGGGATAAATACTGCTGCTTAACTTAAGACCTAGAGGATTAATGCTTGGTGTGTCCCACACAGGTGTGACTACACCACCAGGAGATGACAGGGAACAATCACGCGTTACTCTTGGGGATACTGCTTTAAAATTAATTCAGTTAACAATTTATCACACTTAAAATGACCATAGCTCATGTTTACATTCTTTTCATATGTGCCAGAAATTAGACAAGATTCTATTACATTTCTTTCATCTAAGCTTTTTGATCTTGCTAGAATCTTGGAGCCTCTCCAGTCAATATGGTGATCACTGGATGCTTTGTGCTGAAATAAACCACTACTCTGTTGGGCTGTTCTTACACTGTATTTATGTTGTGAGATTCTAGTTTCCAAATCTTTTCCAGATTGTCCTATGTAAAATTTGTTACAGCTTTTACACGGGATTTTGTAAACAACGCCTGAATTACTGAAAGGGCTGTTCTTGATGAGGGTTTTTTTTATGGTGTTCTCATATTTGAATACTACTTGTACATTGAGTTTCCTCAGTATGTGAACAACATCAAGAAAATTTTCATGGAAGGGGAGGACAAGGGTTCTTTGAATGTTCTGGCGATCTGGCTTATTAGTTTTCCCTTCAAGGAATCGTTTCTTGGCTGTATTGTGGCACTGAGTTAGTATGCTTTGTGGATATTTTAGCTTCTTTCCAATACTCTGAATCATTTTTAGTTCATCATCTAAAAATTCTGGGTCTGAAATTCTATATGCTCTTAGGTACATGGATATGAACACAGATCTTTTTACATTAATATGATGGTTTGAATAGTAATGAACATATGACATAATATTTGTAGGTTTTCTGTATACCTTAGTCTTCAAAACATTTTGGTCCCTGATAACTTTTACATCCAAAAATGGCAATTCATTATCCATTTCCATCTCATGAGTAAACTTAATCGATGGAACTAACGAATTTAATTGCAGGAGAAATTCATCAATGGGAAGACTGTTAGGCCAGAAGCACAGGATATCATCAACGAATCGGAGCCAAAACTATGTTTTGCTCCTTTATGGAGGTCAGTAAATGTTTCTCAAAGTACTCCATGTAAATATTTGCCAGAACTGGGGAGAGGGGATTACCCATGGCCATTCCAAATTTTTGTGTGTAAAATTTACCTTCAAAGGTAAAAGAAGAGTTCACAATGCACAATTTAATTAGCTTGATAATATTTTCAGAGGGAATACCATCAGTGTTACTACCCAGAATGCTTGGCAGGAAAGTTAAAACATCATCAACAGGGACATTTGTGAATAATGGTTTAACATCAAAGCTGAATAATTTGTAGGGGTACATGACATTTAGATATTTTAACTTTCTTACCAAATCCTCATTGTTTTGTACAAATGAATCAGAGATAGTGCCTACAACAGGGGACATCAGTGTTACAAGCCACTTGGAGAGCTTGTATGTCGTAGAGCCTACAGAGCTTACAATTGGCCTGATGGGGTTGTTTGGTTTGTGAGTTTTAATCAAGCCATACATATATGGTGCAGATGGATTTTGCACAGAGAACTGTTTGATCAAGTCATCCCTTCCTCTTAGCAAAGTCTTGATTTCATTATGGAATTTTCTACTTTGTTTTTCAGTTGGATCACTTTTTAGTTCACTGTAGGTCTTGGTGTCACGCAACAGTTCACTCACTTTTTTCTTGTAGTCACATTTGTTCATGACTACTACAGCGCTGCTTTTATCAGCTGTAGTTATATGCAGGGAGTCATCTTTTTTCAATTTGTCCAAGGCATTCACAAATCTTTTAGGAGCAGAGTTGTTATTTTTCTTAAACATTGCCCCATACAAAATGCCACGAATAATCTCACTATTTTCACCTGATTGTTTTTCCATTTGAAACAAGGACTTTCCAACCTGCACTGGGTTTATCTTCTTGCCATAAGAAAACGATAAACCATAGCCTAGGGCACATAAGGTATCCCCATCTAATTCTTTAGATGACAGGTTTATGGCGCAATCTGGGTTCATATGTATGTTCCAGTAGCTATTTTCAATCAGTCCTTTTAATTTCTGTTCATGTTTACGTTTCACACTAATAGTTTCATTGGTGAGAACTTGATAACAGTTAGAGAAAACTATGTGCTGATATGAATCCAGACTGCGTCATAAACCTGTCATCTAAAGAATTAGATGGGGATACCTTATGTGCCCTAGGCTATGGTTTATCGTTTTCTTATGGCAAGAAGATAAACCCAGTGCAGGTTGGAAAGTCCTTGTTTCAAATGGAAAAACAATCAGGTGAAAATAGTGAGATTATTCGTGGCATTTTGTATGGGGCAATGTTTAAGAAAAATAACAACTCTGCTCCTAAAAGATTTGTGAATGACTTGGACAAATTGCAAAAAGATGACTCCCTGCATATAACTACAGCTGATAAAAGCAGCGCTGTAGTAGTCATGAACAAATGTGACTACAAGAAAAAAGTGAGTGGACTGTTGCGTGACACCAACACCTACAGTGAACTAAAAAGTGATCCAACTGAAAAACAAAGTAGAAAATTCCATAATGAAATCAAGACTTTGCTAAGAGGAAGGGATGACTTGATCAAACAGTTCTCTGTGCAAAATCCATCTGCACCATATATGTATGGCTTGATTAAAACTCACAAACCAAACAACCCCATCAGGCCAATTGTAAGCTCTGTAGGCTCTACGACATACAAGCTCTCCAAGTGGCTTGTAACACTGATGTCCCCTGTTGTAGGCACTATCTCTGATTCATTTGTACAAAACAATGAGGATTTGGTAAGAAGTTAAAATATCTAAATGTCATGTACCCCTACAAATTATTCAGCTTTGATGTTAAATCATTATTCACAAATGTCCCTGTTGATGATGTTTTAACTTTCCTGCCAAGCATTCTGGGTAGTAACACTGATGGTATTCCCTCTGAAAATATTATCAAGCTAATTAAATTGTGCATTGTGAACTCTTCTTTTACCTTTGAAGGTAAATTTTACACACAAAAATTTGGTATGGCCATGGGTAATCCCCTCTCCCCAGTTCTGGCATATATTTACATGGAGTACTTTGAGAAACATTTACTGACCTCCATAAAGGAGCAAAACATAGTTTGGCTCCGATTCGTTGATGATATCCTGTGCTTCTGGCCTAACAGTCTTCCCGTTGATGAATTTCTCCTGCAATTAAATTCGTTAGTTCCATCGATTAAGTTTACTCATGAGATGGATAATGAATTGCCATTTTTGGATGTAAAAGTTATCAGGGACCAAAATGTTTTGAAGACTAAGGTATACAGAAAACCTACAAATATTATGTCATATGTTCATTACTATTCAAACCATCATATTAATGTAAAAAGATCTGTGTTCATATCCATGTACCTAAGAGCATATAGAATTTCAGACCCAGAATTTTTAGATGATGAACTAAAAATGATTCAGAGTATTGGAAAGAAGCTAAAATATCCACAAAGCATACTAACTCAGTGCCACAATACAGCCAAGAAACGATTCCTTGAAGGGAAAACTAATAAGCCAGATCGCCAGAACATTCAAAGAACCCTTGTCCTCCCCTTCCATGAAAATTTTCTTGATGTTGTTTACATACTGAGGAAACTCAATGTACAAGTAGTATTCAAATATGAGAACACCATCAAAAAAACCCTCATCAAGAACAGCCCTTTCGGTAATTCAGGCGTTGTTTACAAAATCCCGTGTAAAAGCTGTAACAAATCTGGAAAAGATTTGGAAACTAGAATCTCACAACATAAACAGTGGTTTATTTCAGCACAAAGCATCCAGTGATCACCATATTGACTGGAGAGGCTCCAAGATTCTAGCAAGATCAAAAAGCTTAGATGAAAGAAATGTAATAGAATCTTGTCTAATTTCTGGCACATATGAAAAGAATGTAAACATGAGCTATGGTCATTTTAAGTGTGATAAATTGTTAACTGAATTAATTTTAAAGCAGTATCCCCAAGAGTAACGCGTGATTGTTCCCTGTCATCTCCTGGTGGTGTAGTCACACCTGTGTGGGACACACCAAGCATTAATCCTCTAGGTCTTAAGTTAAGCAGCAGTATTTATCCCTCCCCCCTCTCCCCTTCCCCCTCCCTCCCACTCCCTTTTCCTCCCCTCCTACTCCCTCCTCCTTTGTCACGTGTATTTTTAGATTCAGGTCATCCTTTGTTGTGTTCCACTCCCTGCTGCAGGTGACCCTAAGTTAAGCTGCAGGTAAAAATTCAGGTCATCCATTGTTCTGTGTGCCACTACCTGCTGCGGGTGTGCATAAAAGACCTCTACCCTTTACGTTTCTGTCTCACTCTGTCTGAAGATGTAATATACGAAAGTACTCACTGTCGCTCCTTTCATTTCTCCCGTGGTTAGTTTGCATACATATCTTCACGATGAAGTCTCTGCATATATATATATATATATATATATATATATATATATATATATATATATATATATATATATATATATATATATATATACAACAGAAAAATCAGATTCACTTATGGCGAATCTGATTTTTCTGTTGTTCACGTTAGCCGTGACGAGATAACACGCCTCCTGGCTGAATCACTCCTCACTCACCACCTACAGCCCACACTGGGCACACACGACTGCTCCACGCCCCTTCTCTGTTTTTAAGACCTGACTTATATATTGTCTTATTACATGTATTTTTTTTTTAAATTTTCCTTGTACTTAGTAGCATCCCACCAACGTTAACTATGAATGATTTATTTCCTCATCTTATCATAATAATTCTTCACTTGTATTTTTATCAGATATGGTATTTTACTTTGTTTTTTTACTTAAGTTTTGTATTTTTATCATAGACATGGTGTTTACTTTGATTTTATTGTATTTTCTATAGGTCTGAAAATGACAAACGAGTTGTCGAAACGTCACCAATTTATTAAAGATGTTCCTGATTACGTTGGTGTTTATCTTTATATATTGTATATCTATCTATCTATTGCCAGACGCCTGAATCCCGTTCGGGGTGGCCACAAACAAATCGCCTCCACGTCGCCCTGTCCCCCGCCATTTCACTGCCCTGCTCCCAAATCACCCTCCCCCCTCTCTCATATACCTCTCCACCCCATCCCTCCATCTCATCCTCGGCCTCCCCCTCCCTCTTCCCCCCTCCACCTCACTCACATACACTCTCCTCGTCAGGCTTTCACCCTCCATCCTCTCCACATGGCCAAACCACCTCAGTGTATTCCTCCTAACGCTTCCTATCACATCCACATCCACACCACAACGCTCCTTTATATCGTCATTCGTCAGCCTGTTTCTCCATGTGACTCCACAGGCTCCTCTTAAATAACCCATTTCCACTGCTCTCACTCTTGACTTGTGTCCTTCCAGCAACGTCCAATCTTCACTTCCATACGTTAGAGTTGGTATCACAGTACTGTCATGTAGTAACTTTTTCACTTCCATGCTCACTTCCCCGCTTCTTATCACTGCTTTCAAGGAACCAGCAACCTTTCTTCCCTGCTGTACTCTTTCAAGCACTTCACCCTCCAAACCTCCATCCTTACTTATCACACTACCCAAGTACTTAAACGTACTCACATTTTCCAATTCCTCACCATCCAACCTCGCTGTACATTCACTGACTTCACCTCTCTCAAAGACCATCACTTTACTCTTCCCTACATTTACCTTTAGATTCCGTTTCTTACACACTCTCCCAAACTCATCCACCAAGCGTTGCAGCTCTCCTTCGTCTTCGCTCAACAACACACTATCATCTGCAAACAACAGTAGAAGGAGTTTCCAAACACTACCCTTTCTCACCACGGCCACTCCAACATCCACTACCCTACCTTGTACCTCTTTTATTACCCCATCCATGTACAGATCGAACAACCATGGAGACATGTCACATCCCTGTTTCAACCCAACCTTCAAAGAGAAAAATTCACTCAGTTCACCATCCACACACACTGCAGCCTTAGCACCATCATACATACTCTTCACAGCATTCAACAACTTCCCATCTACTCCATATATTCTTAATACTTTCCACAATCCTTGTCTATCCACCCTGTCATATGCTTTCTCCAAATCCATGAAAGCCGCATACAACTTCTTTCCCTTCTCTAGAAACTTTTCCACTAAAGATCTAAGAATGAATATCTGATCTACACATCTTCCCTTCCTAAAGCCTCCCTGTTCTTCTTCAACTAACCCTCTGTTCTTTCTCTAACTCTGTCAATAAGTATCCTACCATACACTTTTCCTATTATACTAAGAAGACAGATGCCCCTATGATTACCACACACTTCTTTCTCCCCTTTTCCTTTGTACAAGGGAATAATTATACCTGACTTCCAATCCTCCGGGACTCTACCTTCCTCCCAGGCCAATCTGCACATTTTCCACATCCATTCTACTACTATCTCTCCCCCATACTTCAGCATTTCACCACCCACTCCATCAATTCCTGGGGCTTTCCCCAATTTGACTTTCTTTATTGCTTCCACAACTTCTATCCTACTGATTTCTTCCTGTCTTCTCACCTCCCTCCTCCTCCCAGCCATTCCCCAGCCACTTATACTCGCATTACTTCCATCCTCTATGTTCAACAACTCCTTAAAGTGTTCTCTCCATCTGCTCACTTTTTCTCCCTTGTCCACTAGAAATCTAACATTTTTATCTTTCACTCCCCTGCTAACTTCACTTCCACCCTGTCTTACTCTTTTCACCTCTTTCCAGAACATTTTCTTACAGTCCCTCCACTTTACACTCAAGTTCCTTCCAAATTCCTCATCTGCTCTCTTCTTACTCTCTCCTACTAATCTTTTCACCTCTCTCTTTCTTTCTACATATAACTCTCTCTTCCGCCTCTCAACTTCTTCCACGCCCCTATTTCTCATCCATTCATTGTATGCTTTCTTCTTTTGTGCCACAGCCTGTCTCACCTCTTCATTCCACCATGCTGTTTCTTGCACCCCCCTCCGTCTTCTCTTCATCCCACACACCATATCACATGCTGCACATATTTCTTCTGTAAATATCCTGCACACACCTTCCACGTCCCCCATCTGCTCCAGTTCATATTTGCCCAATCGTTCCTCCACTTCTCTCTTATACTCTGCCTTTTTCTCATCCTCTTGTAACCTTTCCTCTCTCCTTACAAATACTCCTTCTTCCCGTCCCTCCCTTCTTCTATTTCTCCATCCTAAGTGGACCTTGATTCTGGCCACCACCAAGTAGTGGTCAGGAAGTCCACTCCTCCAACCTCTATAAGCTCTTGCATCCATTACTCATTTTCGCATCCTTTCATCCAAACACACATAATCAATCATTGCCTTCCTTTCATTCAGTTCACCACCCACCATTCTCATTACTCGCCATGTATACCTGTGGATCATCTTGTGCCTGAAGAGGGTATTGGCTATCACCAACCCCCTCCCGGCACAAATGTCCACTAACGCACTGCCATTCTCATCTATCTCAGCAGGCACACCCCACTCACCAACTATTCCATCCACCTTCACATTCCCTACTTTACCATTCATATCACCAATCAAAAACACTCTCTCATTCCTTCCAAACTTTTCCAGATGTATGTATATATATATTAGGGTGTGTCAATTTTGGCAAAATCCTATGTTTACTGAGTACTGTACTAGTTATAAAATGGGTCCTTTTATCCAGAAAAGCAAAATATATACTTGGTTTTTGTTTTAAAGGTCATTTACCTACATATACTTTGTCTTTAAGTTTTGAAGAGTCTATCCAATAAAATTACATAATCGTTACATGCAGGTACTTAATAATAAATTATAAAAAAGACGGATGTATGATTGTATATTTTTGTTTGTAGACTCCAGTATAGAGTATTTTTGCTTTTAATGACTTGATGAAACTCAGGTCACGGTTTCATAATATCGTTTTTGGACATACCTTACAAACGGATAAAGACAGACCTTTAAAAATGACTTTGACAACTAGTTAAATTTTGCTTGGCTGTTGTCAATCTACAGTTTACCTTGTTTCTAACAAATTGGTCTTCTGATATAAAATTTGCCTTTTCGCAGTTAGATTACAGTGCATATAACTAGGATTCTGGGCTGGTGGCAGAGACATACTCGCATGAGTTACAAACTGTTTCACAGGAGTTAGTGTTCTGAAAATGAGTCAGAGAACAGTTAAAACCCGTGCAAAGTCAACATGTCATCTCAGTCTTTTGGTGGGATGTGAAAAAGTTCTACCCCCAGCTGAACTCCCAACAGCAAGAGATCTGCTCAGGTGTGGCCTGCTTAGGAGAGAGCAGATGGAAGAGGACAGACACAATTATCCTATCTGTTACCTGATCAATAATGACACTGTTCCTGCCCTAATAGGTCAGTGGAAGAAAGCTAATGCTTTATTCAAAGTGCCTGTAATTAATAGTGAAGTTAGGATCAGGACAAATGTAAAAGCATTATGGGTTGAGGCTATAAAAGTGGCTCTCGGGAATGTAAAACTGGAAGTCAAAGACAGATTCATGATGAAGCTGGACAGACTGGTAGATATTTTGAACTGTCACTGTGAAATAAGAAGTTGCAGTGAGGCAGGATGTAACTCAAACTGCTCCTGTGAGGTTCATGTTGACTGCGCCTGTAGGCGAGAACAGAAAATACCAGTCCAGGAGATTGCCTTCATAAAAGGTCAAAGGGAGAAGATTGGCAATGTAGGACCACATCAGATGGGCGTCACTGTCCACAAGGAAACCAAGCGACAAAGAGAAGTATTACAGAGAAAGGAAGAGAGAGAAAAGGCAGCAGAGAGGAGGAGGAGGAAAAAGAGTGAAGTATCAGCAAAGAGTGAGGAACTGTTTAGAGAAGAGCCAGGTTTTGAACCGGAGACAACGTCCAGTGAGGACGATGAGGATGTTGGTGTTTCTATCCCAGAAGCTTCAACATCAGCCTCTCCAGTGACAAAAAGAAAGAAATACAAAACAGAGGACATCTCCAATATAGCTTTGGCCAGTCTTGGGCACCACACAGGGCTCCGGGAGACTGTTGAAACTGCGACTGCCACCTGAATAGATGCCGGTCTCATCACAGAGACAGACACAACACTGGTGATTAATCACAACAAAGTGAGAAGGGCCCAGGAGAGACCAGCCTGGGGGTTTATTAAAAATGCAGAGGAGAAAATTACAGAAAATGGAATCACCTGTACCTTCTTTGATGGGAGAAAAGATGACGCCAAAATAATGTTGGAAGCTGAGGGGAGTAACAGGCTTTTTCATAGCGTTGCCAACGAAGAACACTACACAGTATGTAGTGAACCAGTTGGCAAATACTAATGGCATTTTGTCCCAGTAGAGGCAACAGAAAATAGGAGCCATGCTAAGGTAATTGCTGATCATCTGGTGGAATGGTTGAAAGAGAGAGGAGCAGATAAAACCCAGGTTGCTATTGGGGGTTACAGTACCAATGTCAACACTGGCTGGTCAGGAGGAGTCATGCATGAAGTGGAGGTAAACCTGGGTAAAAGGTTGGTTTGGATTGTTTGTGATCTGCATACAAGAGAGCTGAGCCTAAGACATAAGGTGACAACCCTTGATGGCAAGACCCTGAGCAACAGTAGGTGGTCTAGGATTCTAGGATCCATGTTAGACACTGCCACGGAGTTGGAAATCAATCCTAAATTCACCAGGATAACTGTCGGACAACCGTTGCTCAACCTCAGTCAAGAGGTCATCAAAGACCTCAGCACCGATCAGTCATATGACTACAGGATTGTCACTGCCATCAGATCAGGAAATCTGCCCAAGGATCATGCTGGAGATTGGACCAGTGTCTTACAGCAGGTGGCTTGCCATGGCTTAGAGATTTTACAGACTGTGGATATCCAAACATGGTTTGAAAGGAGCAAGCCTAAAAAAACTGAGAATGATTGTGGAATTCATTGTGTGGTCAACATACCTAACTGGTTTAATATTAAGTTAAATCCTAGTCGGGTGGATGGTCCGAGGCATGTGTTATACCAACTACAACTTCTGAGGAGTCAGAAGAAGCAAGTGGTGGACATAATGATGCCAACAGTGATGTGTTCTGCCTGGTATGTGCATTGTGAAGCTGTACTTCAGGCTATGTTGTGCAGTGATGAGCCAGAAGAACGGAGGGAGGCAGCTGAAAGAATATGTGCCATTAGAGGTGAAGACATGGAGACACAGGTTCGAGACTGCAGTGTCAGACCCAGAAAGAAACCCAACGTTAATCCTGATGCCACCAAACTTGTTGAGCTCATTGACTGGAACATTTATATAACTGAGCCACCTTTGACAGGAAGGCTTACCACTGCAGCACTCAGAGAGTTTCTGGAGAAACCCATGGAAGTTCCAGCCTGGCCATCAGACACCGTCAGTCGAAAGGTGTGTAAAAATGACAACCGAAGCAGCCCAGCATGTCTTCTCTAAAGATAAGAGGGAGATGTATATCAGAGGCCAAATGATCAGAGGAACAGTGACCACTGAAGCAGTGATGGAAAAGAGATAATGATGGAACAGTGCAGCAAAGAGACAGAGGTTGAAGGGAACCAGTAAGAGAAGGAGAATTAATGAGACGAAATGCCATTGACTCTGCCTTGTTGAGAAGAGCTGTATGTGCGGAGCCTCTCCACACATGAGAGTTTACACAGGTGCGAATGAAACCCGTGTATAAAGTAAAAAAACTGTGCAGGGGTAAAGAAAGCATGGAGCTGGCTTAGCACACCTAATTTCTTTGAAGCAGATTTTACAAGTGTGGTAATATGATCTATCCAAAAATAAACCCTGAGAGAAGGAAACGCCAAGTATATCTGAAAATGATGCAGGATTGAATTGGATATCGTTAAAAACTAGAGGATGCTCCTGCGGAAGATTCTGACGAGTTGAAAAACGTAAGAATTGAGTTTTAGAAGCATTAAAAACAGTAAGATGACTTTTACCCCATTCAGAGATATAAGCCAAGTTAGAAATTAGGTGTACCATAGCCTCATCCCATGTTTGTTGAAGTAACTTCCGAGATGGACGCTGCGGGAAGCGAATGGAAAGGTGAAGTGTGGAGTTATCAGTGTATGAATGGATGGAGTTAGATGTACAGCTTAGAAGCTCATTGATGAATAGAAGGAAGAGAGTTGATGATAGAACAGAACCCTGAGGAACACCACTATTGATAGCTCTAGGAGAAGAACGATGACTGTCTACAACAGCGGCAATAGAGCAACAAGAAAGGAAATTAGAGATGAAGGCACAGATAGTAGGATAGAAATCGAAAGAGGGCAGTGTGGAAATCAAAGATTTACGCCAGACTCTCTGGAAAGCCTTTGAGATGTCAAGTGCAGCAGCTTAGCTTTCGCCAAAGTCCCGAAAGGCGGATGACCAGGAGTCTGAAAGGAAGGTGAGATTTCGCCATTGGAGCATCCCTGGAACCCATACTGATGATTAGAAAGAAGGTTGTGATAGAAAAAGTGATTATTCTTTGTTAAGAATACATTACAAAACTTTAGAAATGTTAAAGCAATTGGGCAATACTTAGAGGGCTGGGAATGGTCACCCTTCTTTGGGTCAGGCTGAATGAAAGCAAACTTCCAGCAAGAAGGAATGGTATAAGTTGACAGTCTAAGGAGGAAGGGTTTACCAAAGCAGGGTGTAAGTAGAGATGCACAGTTCTTAAGGACAACAGGAGGGTCCCGCCAGGCCAATATGTGTTGCTAATACTGAGGCCAGTGATGGCAGAAAATACATCAACTGACGAAATTTTAATGTCAGCCATGAGGAAGTCAGTGGAGGGAAGTGATGGAGGAACAGCATAGGAATCGTCTAAGGTAGACATGGGGTACGAGTAGAAAGTCTGAGTGAAGAGTTCTGCATTATCAGTAGAAGAAACAGCTACAGAACTATAACAACAGAAAAGAAGAGGGAAGGATGATGAAGCAAAGTTGTTAGAAATGTTTTTTGGCAAGGTTCCAGAAGGAGTGGGAAAACTTTGAGCTGGAGATTTCAGAGAATTTGGCAAAGATGAAATTATTTTGAGCAGAGTTAAGAATAGATTTAGCCTGATTCCAGGCAGAAATATAAAAGAGATGTGATTTAGAAGTGGGTTGGCTCTGGTACCTTTTATAGGCCTTCTCCTTGTTGTGGACAGCATTAGGACAAGCGTGATTAAACCATTTCTTTTTAATTAGTCACAAGATAAGAGAAAGGAGTGTATGCTTTCATGCCTGAGAGAATAACCTCTGTAGGGAGTGAGGCACACTTAAATTGGTCTCGGCCATGGAAGCAATAATAATTCCAGGGAAAATCAAAGAAGTACTGCCTGAGGACTTCCCAAGCAGCAGCTCCAAAGTGCCACAACTGCTGCTTGCCCAGGTCTTACTGGGGCAATAGGACCGGTTAAGGTGATAAGATTGTAATTGGAGGAACCCAACAGAATGAAAAGATTAAAAGCATAAGGATGCAAGCAGAAGGATTAGTTGTAAGGAAGAAGACAAGCGCGCTGGAGCTGTCCAAAGTGGATGTTGGAACTCTCTCCAAGGCTGTCAGGGATACGGCTAGGGTGCTGTACAATCTGCTCTGGGTCATTAAGGATAGAAAACGTGTAGGCTTGTTCACCAGGTGGATCAGTGAAGTGAGAGGTGAGCTAAAGGTGGTGGTGAACACTGAAATTACTTAGAATGATTTCAGAGAAAGGAGAAACTGATATGATGTGTTCCGTCATAGAAGTAAGATGGCCGAAGGATTTTTCATAGTCAGCAGATTTAGGGAATAGGTAGACAGTGCAGATATATTTAGTCAGGGAATGACAGGATAGCAGAAGTCAGAGAGTAGAGAATTCAGAGGACGCAAGTTCAGGAACACGAGAGCACGATAATTATGTTGCTGCATACATATACACACCAGCCACCTTTGGCCTGGAAGTGAGTATAGAGAAAGTTGGAGGATACAAAAAAGGGTTTGCTATAGTCGCCTGACACAGTAAAGTCTGGGTGAGGAAAAGAAGGTGAGGACTGGAGGAGGAGAGGTGGTGTTCAACAGAGAGAAAGTTAGAGAGGCTACGAATGTTGTAGATGTGAATATGAAGTGAGTCAGACAGTGGTTCCACGCATTTTGCTTGGTCGTCGCCGAGAGAGGGGTGGATGGTGGGGGCTTTTATTCCCCCCCCCTCCTTCCCTGGACACTCCGAAGATGTCATTTTTATTAAATTCTGAATGAGAATTGTGGTGTGGAATGTGCATGGAGTTTGGTGTTGAAAGTCAGAGGAATTTGTATTGGAGAGTATGCTGACCTACTCTGCGTGTTAGTGAAACACTGAAAAAGTTCAGCAAAGGGGGATGATCCGAAGCTAGTACCGAGGGAGATCCAGCTCCCTCTGTCATCAGCTTTCCGTCCACCTTGGGAGTACAACCCTGTTCTCCTGGTGCTACAATGTACTTTCTGATAATGAATGTAGCTTACGAGTAACAAGAGTTCTGTGTGTATTTGAAGAAGGGGAGGGGGGGTTAGGTAGTCCTCATCTTTCTCTTCCATCTCTTGACTCCCCATCTACCCGACACCTACAGTAAACTAGCATGCTTAGTGAAATGTGCCACACTTTCATTCGCTCTCCATTCAAGTCCATTATAATCTGTCCATAACGGTTTAACCATCTGGATATATATATATATATATATATATATATATATATATATATACACACACACACACACACACACACACACACATATATATATATTAACAAGGAACCCGGCATTGCCTGCAGTACTGGGAGGGAAGTTCCCCGTATTGGACAAACCCTGTGGTCACAATTTACCCAATGGACCTACATTGTTCCTTGGGTTTATTTCCCCTGGGATTTATTTCCCATGGACCTGTTCCCTCTATGAATCTATATTCCCACTAACCACCTGCCTCACCCACCCACTCTGCCTGTCCACCTACCCGCCTATTTCCCTTGAACTACTTTTCCAATAACCACCCACTCTCCTTCCCAAACACCCACCACCCTACCCTGACCACCCGCCGACATATCTTTTCTGCATACCCACCCGCCACCCTCCCACTCCTACTCACCCACTCACCACTCACCCACTCCCACCCAACTCATTCACCCATTCTGCCTACCCACTCACCCACCTACACTGTCCCACTCCACTCTACCACACCCAGCCACTTACCCTGCCCACCCACCTCATTTACCTACTCACCACATCCATCCCGCCAGCCATTCATTCCGTTGTAATATTGATAAGGATATAGGAGAAAGATGAAAACTCTACAACAAGTGGCTCTGAAGCTCCATCATGTTGACTTGAAAAATGACTTGATTAGTTGTAGTTGTGGCCTTCATGTATGTTGCTTTTGTATAAATGTATTCCAGGTAAAAAGTTACCCATGACAGAGCCCTTGGGAGCCCTTCAGAAATTCATCCCTTAATTTCCATAATGAAGAAACACACAGACACGCTTTCAAAAGACATACATACAGTAGATATAAATAAGTATATACATACATACATGCATACATACATACATACATGCATACATACATACATACATTTATACATACGTACATACATACATACATATATACACACATACGTACAGACACTTTGAAGTGCAAAGAGGATTCCAGGGACTGGAATGATGGACGAATGAGCATCTGTAACAGTTCAGAGGACACGATATTGATGGTTCTTCCTTAGCCGCTCTTTCTGTATGCATACTTTTTGGATCATAACTCTACTTCACGCCATCATCAGGAGGAAAATTAGGTAATGTTGATGATGGAAATCAGAACGATGATCTGACCTGTTATGTGTCAGGGTGGGTAGCAGACAAGACTGGTCGGTACCGTGTTGTGCTGAGTGTGGTGGTGCTGGTGACGGGCCTGTTCACCCTGGCTATACTGTACGTCCCCGCCCGTACCATCAGAACCCTCACCTTCACCTGCCACCCTCAAGGCCATGCCCTCACATGGTCCTCCTGCGACCTCTGTCACAACGCCCGCAACAACACCCTCCTCAGTCTGCATCTTCAGGTGACACGTTGGCAACACTTGCTGTTTAAGTATGATTTACAACACATGGCATTCTCTCTCTCTCTCTCTCTCTCTCTCTCTCTCTTTCTATTCCGTATATACATATTATATTGTATATATAATATATATTATTTATATTCAATAATTCTTCTACACCTTTCTCACCCACCATACCCACAACAATCCCTCTCTCTCCCTGCTTCTTGAAATGAGATACAACACTTGCACCCCTCCTTCAGGCAGGTAATTTTGACAATATTAGTCTTGTCACTTTTCCTACTTATTCTCCATGGACTTCAGTTATTTGTTTGGTTAAACAGAGAGAAAAAAAAAACTGATGGTACTGAACTGGGGTCGATTATCGTCATCAGCGTCGTTTGCTATGGATTCTGAAGAAGATTATCAAAATCCATGGCTACAGAAACAGGCAGGGCGACAGGTTTTGTGTTGCCGAGTCTACAATACCTCTTTTACACCCTCCTTTGCCACCACAGTAACCTCGCTAGCCACACCATTACCTTCTACCTTAGTCTTCATGTTTTAACAAAAACTGGAATTCAAGCTATTTTACCTTGCTCTGGCCAGACGTTTTTGTTCATCTCAGATTATCCTCTTGCTGTCTAAGTGTTAAGAAGGAATGTAGGCACCCCTCTTGTGTACCGTTATAATATCGTCATTATTCAGTATACTGATCACATACTGAATTTCATGTAATGCAACACTGAACCTTCTTTGAATAAATAATAATAATAATAATAATAATAATAATAATAATAATAATAGTAATAATAATAATAATAGTAATAATAATAATAATAATGATAATAATAATAATAATAATAATAAAATTAATCAATCAATCAATCATTTCCTGTGGCACCCCACGGGATGCATAGGGCCTCGATGAACTCTCTCCACCAATATTTGTCTCTTGCCATCTCCTTCAGGTCCCACCAACACTCCTCTCCTGCTTCTTTTTTCATTGTCCTGTACCAGGTTTCCCTCGGCCTACCTCTACCTCTTCTTCCTCAAGCAGACCACTCTGGCACATCCTGTATTAAACTGCCTTCTTTTCTGTATATGTGCCCCAGCCACTTCCAGCGGGACAGTCTCACATATTCATTAACTGTTTCCACTCTCGTAACATCCCTTACTCTTTCATTTGTAACTCTGTCTTGCCACTTTACTCCAAGAATCCTTCCCAGTATTTTATTCTCAGATCCTAATACTTTCTGATCTGTTGCTATTGTACTGTACCATGACTCATGCCCATTTAAAAATTGGTCTAACCATGGACTTGTAAATTTTCACTTTAGTATGTGCCGAAAGCATATTATTATTCCAAACAGATTTCAACATTCCAACAGCTCGCCAAGCCTGTATAATCCTCTCCTTAATTTCATTGGTTAATGATCCATTAGATGATACAATCGTTCCCAGATATTTAAAGTTTTCTACATTCTTCACCACATTATTCCCAATTACACAATCGATTTCGTTCTCCACGTTCATATTAATAATTTCAGTCTTTCAATAATAATAATAATAATAATAATAATAACAACGCTTATAAGGTCTTATATTCGTTGGACAGAAATGTGAGTTCACGTGTGAGTCACCACCACCCTCACCAGAGATGTGCTTCTCCGCTGACCAGAGCACATCTTGTCTGCTGCTCGATCCAACAGTGGAGGAGGTAATCTGATGCACATGTGGCTATGAAGGATTTTGTTCTCGTTGCTTTAGGGTAGGTTAGATTACAGCAATTACGCTAGATTACGTTAGGGTAGGTTAGGTGAGGTTATAATAACTTCCATTAGGTTTGGCTACATTTGCTTACATTAGGTTGTGATAGGTTTGGTTAGGTTAAGCTAGGCTAGACTAGATTAGATTAGATTAGGACATGTTTTGTTTGTGTACGTTAGGATAGGCTGTTCTATACTACATCTGGATAGGTTAGGATACATTACACTGAGTTGTATTCCATTAGCATAATATTACGTAGCATTATGTTAAGTTAAAGTAGGTTAGGTTTGCTTAATGGCAAAACAAGTTTACGTGTAGATTTGGTTTGTTGTGATAATGTGGTTTGCATCTTACCTTACTTGCTCCACGTGGAAAGGGTGAAATAGTAACAGGGAAACACATCAGTAGGAAAATTATCAGTTGAGTTATTCACAGTGAATGAAAGCAAATATCGTTACCTTGGCTGTGCTTAACCCCGACAGCCTCGAAACGTCTACTGCTTTTTATATTTGCCTTCTCGGGATTATTTAATCGGTTAAGGAAAGACTTATCGAACTAGAAGTGTTAGATACTCTCTTCTTTCACCCGTGACTACTACCGCACACTCCTTAACTAAATGAAATCGTTTGGTAATGGAACGAACTAGATCTGTGTTCGGAAGTCACATGAGCGATATTGGCGCTAGGATGAAATCTGGACGCGGTGCCTGGAGTGACAGTGCTGTGTTTGTTCACTCTCGAGTGTGGTGTTCAGAGTGGAGTGCACCAGTGTTTGTGGTGTAGAGGGGCGGTGTGTGTGCTCCAGTGAAGTGTGTGGTGGTGAATAATGGCAGGGGAGAGTGGAAGAGACGATACAGACACTGCTTGGCCGGACGAGAAATGACCCCATCTGTCTGTCTCGGATGAGGAGGGGACTTTGAGGTCGGCTGAGAAGACCAGGAAGACCTTGCCACTGTCTACGACCGTCAGTGAAGGTGGACAAGCTACAGAGGATGGTGCAGGGGTTCAGACAAGGGTGACGTACATCATACGGACCCAGGACCTGTCCAGGGTGTTTTATCACCCACAAAAGGTGACAGACGCCCTCAATGCATCATCCTCCGCCAAATACATCGTGAAGGGGTCCACCATGCTGCTGGGGGATGGTTCAAGTCTGTCTTTCGCCATTCTGTCAGCCAACATGGCCAAGCTCCAGCACCAGCCTGAGGTAATTGCTACTTTTGGCCCTTGGGATGTCGTGTGTCCTGGATTCCCCAAATACGAACCCAGGGATGTTGTCAACGTGGGCAAGATTGGGCTGATCTCGACGGAACTGGTCTTCGTGGTGATTGCGGAGAGGCTGCACCCTGCATACAACCGTGCCTCTCAGCTCCTTGAGGTTGCAAGGATTCCAGCACGTTTTCCTGCCTTTGATTCTTGCCAGTCGTAGTGGATGAAACTGGTCTATGGTGGTCCTCTTCCATCTAGTGTCTTCCTTGGGTATGTGTCATTCCTTGTTGGTGAATACACCCACCCTGTATTATGTTGCCATAACTACCATCTGTTTGGCCATACAAGACTGATGTGTTGGAACAAGGTTAGATGTTCGATGTGCAGTGGATACCACCCCTTCAGGGCAGAGTCAGAAATATAGCAGAGACTCAAGGGGCTTTATTTGTGGTGTCCAAGGTCTGCCATATCTACATGAATGCCAGTGATGTATACGAGACCGTGAAAAAGGCTGGCGCCAGCTCCGCAGACATCAACAAGCATCTTCATGACCTACACACTGTGCCCCGTAGCCCACCGACTCCCCGTGGGTCGGGTTGATGAGCACCATCACTGGCTCCCCACAGTGCCCTTGTCCAACAAGGTAGGCCATATGCCTATTGTGTAGCCTCTAACCGCTATGTGGTCCTTGCTGACAATGATCAGGAGGAAGACCCAGGACCGACTGATGGATTGGGAGTCTCCATCCACCCCATGTCTGGTGCAGAGGTCATTATCCATGCCATCACTTCTGCTACTAAGGCACCATCACACCCCCACCATGCTCCTCGCAGTCATCGCCGTTCAGCCAGCCCTCAGGCCCCAGGGGTGCTTTTGCAGGACCTGGAAGTTTCTACTCATGATGATGCTGGTGCCTCTCCACAATGCCCCTCTGGCCCCACCCCTGCCCTGCCACCATCAATGGGCCGACAGAGGCTTCAACCTACTCATGCAGAAAGCCAGTGGAATCAGGAGCCTCTGTACTCCAGTGATGATGGCCTTGGTTCTGGGTACTCTTTCCTCAGACTTCTTTCTGAGGCACTGGAATTACATCGATAGGGGAAGTCCTTCATGGAAATCTGTCCCCTCCTTTGGCCCCAGTTATTTTCCCTGGTATTGTCCACGTCGTGGTGGTTAAAGGTGGCTTGATATTCCTGCTGTGGAATTCTCATTCTCTGGTCCATAAGACACAGGATTTTAAAATTTTAGTGGCTGATTGGGGACCGGGTGTGGTGAGGGTGTGTGAGGCATGGCTGTAACCCTGCATCTGCCTTACCCTGGGGGTTTCACAGTCTATAGGTTGGACTGCCCTCGGGGGCTGGGTAGGGGTCAATTACTGGCTGTCCAGGAGACTTCTCAGAGTGTGGGTTTGGCTCTTGCCCACTATTCAGTGGCCTGATGGAAGTCTTGGGAGTTAGGGTGGCTCTACTGTCTGGTTGGGCATCAGTGCTGTTATGTTATAACCCTTGCCAGGATGTGACATAGGAGGAATTGGTACATTATCTTCACCAGCTGCTGGCCCCTGCCTTCATCATGGGGGACTTCATTGCACATCATTACCTTTGGGATCCTTCACTGACCATCACCAACGCTGTGGGATCGCCTCTTTTTCAGGTGCTCTTGGACTCCCAGTGCATCGGCCTCCTCACACCACCTGGCCTGTACCTCTGATATGACCCTCATGCTGAGCGGCCATCAGTCCTTGACCTCTGCCTTGGAGATGCAGCCTTTTGGTGTCCAACAGCAGAGATGGGTCACTATATGGGCAGCGACCATCTACCAGTCTTCTACGATTATCCAGACCTCTCCACGTTGCTGTCCAGAGAATGTCATCCCAGGTGGAAGCTGGTGGTAGACAAATGGGATACATTCTGAACAGAAGTTGCTTCCCCTTTTCCAGGCCACTGGGGCTCCCCTTCGCTGTTGGCTAAGGACTTTGTGGAACTCTTAGTTGAGGAGGAGTTTTTCAATATTTGATCCACCACTGTGTACACCAAGCAGGAGTTCCTTGGTGGTCGGAGAAATGTGCGGCTGTTGTCAGGGCCTGCCATCGAGCCTGGCACGTGTGGAGCCGTAACCCTTGCCAGGAGCTGGGGCACGAGTACTGCCGGGTTAATGCCATCTGCTCCAGAACCATCAAGTTGGCAAAGTGGCAAGCCTGGACCTCCTTCAGTGCCAGTATTTCCTTCTCCACCTCCTCGGCTCATAGTTGGAGATTCTTGGTGGCCATGGCTAGACACTCCACCACCCACTAATATCCACTTAGCAGGGACGGGTTGTGCCTCCTTGATGACCTGTCCAAGGCCGACTATTTGGCATCATTCCTCCACACCCAGTTTGAACATACTTCTGATTTGCCCTCATCCAGGGTGTATGAGAATGTGATGCAATGAAGCATCTCCTCACCTCCCACCACTGATCTAGACAGTCTTTTCACCACTTCAGAACTCTCCGCTGCCTTGAATGCTCTCCGGCTCGGCAGGACAGTGGGCCAGGACTCAGTGGCGAATGAATTGCTCCAGCATCTGACACCAATCCTGCAGAATTGCCTCCTGGAAATTTATAATCACAGCTGGGGCCAGGGGATATATGCAGCAGAATGGAAGATCTCAAAGCGACTGCCTTTTCTCAAGCCAGGCTAGGACCCAACCATGCCATCGTCATACAGGCCCATCGTCCTTCACTCTTGTGCAGGGAAAGAGGATGGAGAGGATGGTGGCTCGTCATCTTTCATGGTGGCTGGAAGCTAGATCCCTTCTTCTGGAGGAACAGTGTGGTTTTTGCCCTTTCCAGTTCACCTTGGACATACTCTGTCAATTGGAATACTGCAAAGGGCAATACATGCTGGTCCTTTTCGTGGACATCAATGGAGCCTTTGATTCAGTGCCACATACTGGCATCCTGTACAAGCTCTCCTGGCTTGGGGTCTCTGGTTCAGTGTTGGTGTGGTTTGCCGATTACCTTGGAAGCAGGCGCTATGCTGTGTCTGTTGGTGGGGTCATTTCATCTCCACGTCGCATCTGTAGTGGAATGCTCCAAGGTTCGGACCTCAGCCCCTTGCTTTTCAACATCTTGATGTCAGACTGCCCAACCCACACTGGTATATGCAGACGACTTGACCATCAGTAGCCGAGACACCATCATGGAAGGTGCACAGAGGAGACTTCAGTTGGCAGTCTCAACTTCTAGAACTGGGTTCACTAATGGGGTCTGGAGATTGGTGTGCCAAAGTGTGCCTTGATGGCCTGCACCTTGCACCACATGCCATCTCAGCTGGTGGTCAGGATATGCACGGAATCACCACCTGTCATCCATACACTCACCTTCTTGGGACTCCATTTGGATGGGCTGATCCTCATGTGGCGTCACCACATAGAGTACCTTAGAACATCTTGTACCAAGAGGCTGGATGTCATGGAGGGCATAGCGGGGTCTAAGTGGGGTGCCAACCGTAACTTTCTGCTAGGCTACTACTGTGTTGTCATCTTTGGAAGGATCAACTACGGGTGCTCAGTTCATATCCCTGACTCAGCTGCAAAAACTTGACCCAATACAAAACGTTGCACTACACATTTCCCTTCAATGCTACTAACACTTCTGTCTCTAAAAGTATTGAAATTCTCTGTGTTTCACTTAACAATACCCTCAGCTGGACCTCTGATGTTAAATCACTTGCTAAAACCGCTTCAAAGAAACTTGGATTATTGTGCAGAATCTGTAACTTCTTCACTGAGCAGCTGTTAGCAATAATTTACAAGAGTTGTGTGCACTCTCAGCTAGAATATTGCTCACCTTTGTAGAATGGATGTGGAGAGGTTATACTAAAACAAATGGACAAAATTCAGGACAAAGCTGTTAGAATTATTAATAACTCTACTATTACAAGTGAACTACCATTCCTATAAGTAAGAAGGAATGTTGCCTCCCTTGGATTAATTTACATATACATTTATGACAAATGCTCAGACGAAGTTGCATCCATTGTACCACCTCTCCACGCCTTCCACCACGCTACACGGGCATCTCGTAGCGCTCATGACTGGATTGTTACACTGCCGTATTGCAGAACTTTTGCCTGTCGAATTCTTTTATTCCCCAAACTTCATCTCTTTGGAACTCGCTTTCCCAGATTGGCTTCCCCCCAAACTTCAGTCTACGGCTGTTCAAGTCCAACCGTTACAGATTTTTTATGAGTGGAAAATATCTGTAATCTGGTGTATGGATAATATATTCTTTATTCATTTGTTTTTCCTTCAACTGTTCTGTTATCAAATAAAATATATGAGAGAAAATTATCGAGTGATTTGGCTAGCTGACAAGAACTCTCGTGTGACACTGAAATATGCCCTCGAGAATTTCATCAGAGCTTTGCCCGTAGAATACATGAAAGGATCATCTAAACAGCATTTTTCAGCTAGATCTTTTTGCCTTTTAGCAGTACCAAGGATATTAAGAATCCATCAGTAGGTTTTGAGCAATGTAGTGAAGGAAAGCGGGCTCGAAAAATGCTTGGCTAGGCGGGACTGAGTAATAACTAAATCCCTTCCTCTTAGAATACTTCAGGGCTGGGTGTCCTTTGTGTTATTAAAATGAAAACTTCCATGTTTTTCTTTTCAAAAATAAACCATTAAAACATAGTCTGCATTCCCGCACCTATCATAATAATCATAAAATTACTGTGATCCCCCTCCTCCCTGACCGTGAACCTGAAACTGGTAGACCTCTTTAGGTGGCGCCACAGGAGGAGGCACGGTGGGGCGCCTGGGAGACAGGAGGAGGGAGAAGGAGGCAATACTGGTCTGGCTGGTGGAAGGTTGGCTCTACAGGAGACGAGTAATGTGGTAGGGGAGAGTGGACTGTGGCAGTGGCAGGAAACTAGGATGGGATGGATAAATGATACTCTGGTGACATGGTGCCAAATCAGCTATAGTTTAACGCTGATTATGGAATTTGTTAGTCCGGCTGTTAAACGTTATGCAGACTTTGGCATTACGCAGTCTACCAGCATGTTTTGTTACATCGACTAAAGGACGACCTGCTTCCCAGGGGTACTCAACCTTGCAGTATTAGTGTATGGTGACGACTATGTCATCACATAGTGATATATGAAACGTTCCTAGAATATTTGATGTCACACCTGTTGTCATAGGGACTGGGAACTATTCTTGTTGCATTTACTTAGTAACATCGTGGATGACTACTGATATCGAAAGCAGAGGAGGGGAGGGAGGAATTCTCTTGTTACAATAAATAATAGTTAACAGTAGTGATTCGTGCCTATGGTTCTCGTTAATATCTGTATGACGCCGGTGTAAACCAACACGTGATTTACTAGGGGGGTGGGTGGGAGGATGGACTGGGTCCCAGAACATAGGCAATACTGGGATGGGCTAACATGTGGGTAGAGAGATGCCTTATCAGCTGTATTATATGATCTTTATATCGGATTACAGTTAACCCCATAGGGACAGAGTAAATTGTGGTATGAAAGACGTATATCTGTTAAACAATCTGATTCACAACCTCAGTATCCAGTTTACTGTTCCTCCTTCCCTCTTCCCGACAACTGCGTTCACTCAGACGGGTACTGACTGGGAGAGAAGATGGCTATAATGACTGTTCCACTATGAACGCGGATTACATGTTTATACATCAACGACAGTGGTTCACCTGTCTTCTTTCGTGGATTGCAATATACACCGTTACTCAGCCAGGGCAACAAATTCATGTTCGGACACTGCTGAGATGTGTGGCTCAGGAGTTGCTCTCCTTGAACAGGGCAATGGCCCTTGTATTTATCTTTATCCTGTCTGTTTCATACGGTGTGAACGCCACTCGGTTGTTTAGCATAACAAAACACACTGCAGCTGAAGTGTGTGTTTGTACTGAATAAAAGCGATTTCTGTAACTGAGGGCACAGTTGAAGTAAGATGCACGTGCTCAGGCTGAATAACAGCAGACATTACAACCTTGTTCCACCATTGTTGACTCGAGGGTTTGTGAAGGAATGCATACTGCATACGACAGTTGCTCAATATGAACCTAAATATAACTAATAACGATTAGCAATCTCTTAAATCAACAGCCAAACACGGCCTACAGAAAACGGTAACATATACCTGGGTTAAGTAAATCCACCTTTATTTTTCACTGATGCCATACAGACATTAATGAGAACCATAGGGACCATCATTACTGTCATTGTTCATACTTACTGGTGATAAAGGAAAAATCTACATAGGTCTATCCCTACTCTGTTTGCAATATCAGTCGTCATTCATGATGCTACCACGTAATAGGCTACAAGAGTAATTCCTAATCTCTGTGACAACATCTGTAACATCTGACAAACTGTAGGAACGTGTAATATATTTGCACATTAGCAAATTGTCATCATACTCATAATGCAAGGATACTGAGGCATCCGGTGGAAAGTGTGTCGTGAATTGTTACAAACCTTGACGGTCAATAACAACACTTGGCAACATCAACATAATGTTTCATGGTCTGACTGTAAAATTCCATAGTCTTCATGAAACACTGATTTCGCCCAGTCGTCACCTTGTAATCTATCCCTCCCATTGTAGCTCTTGTCGTCTACCAAAGTCCACCTTCCCCTACTCCATCATTCCTCTCCTCTAGCCCTCAGTTTGAACACTATTGCCCCCTTCCTCACCCACCTCCCTCCTCCTGTCTCGCAGGTCCCCCACCCCCACCTTGCCACCCCCTGTGACGCCACCTCCTGTATGTAGTGAACTTGCTTCGATTTCAGAGATCTATCAACGTCAGGTTCACGGCAGGGAGGATGGGCGTCACAATAATTTTCTGTTCACTTATAGCTGTGGGGAAGCTGATAACTATAACATATAATGAATTACTGTTGCATGGGTCATGACTCGAAACTAAACCACACATGAAATCCGTGTCATGCATAATATGTAGAGGGTGTAATGTGTGACAGTAATAAAAAGCTTACTGTCAGCTGTACATTTTCTGACGGAACATTGCTCATATATCACCACCAATAACTACGCACAGCGGCATTGATCACCGCGTTCGGTTCGTCCTAGTGACTGAACGAAACCTGGTGAAGTTCTATACCAATCAGTTTTACCAGATGCGGAGAGCATCACACCACCTCGCTGGTGGACGGGGTGTTTCTGTTTGATATGTCCGCAACTGTACATTGTTCCATACACACACTTCGTCCTCCCGGATGCTTACACATCACCGTTTTGAAATATGCTTCATACCATCGTTTCACTTGTTCCTTGATCTCCCGTCCTCAGATATACAGTACAGGATATAATTATCAGTCTTCCAAACTGCCCGGTGGTTTCAGGTGGAGGTGAATGGAACAGTGGTGTCTGTGGTGGATGGGGACACCTGTATCCACACCTGGTCTGAGGGTCTGCATGGTGGGGGTGATGCTGTGTTCAGTGAGCTTGCCTGCCCAGACTCCTGCCCCGTCCAGTGTAAGGTAACCGACCCGCCCCACTGCCCCGACCCACAAGACTCTTCCAACAACCCCGCCACATTCTGGGTGTATCTGGCAATCAGGAATGTGTGGTACTTCTTCATGGTGGCTTCCTTTACGATGCTGGTGAGTCTCTCTCTCTCTCTCTCTGCGTTTGTATATTATAAAAATGAATAAGTAAATAAATAAATCCATCCATCCATCCAACATCCAATCCTATGTTGCACCATGAGAAGCGTAGGAGCCTGAGGCTAGGCATGTTGGTCCTGACATTTAAGATGAGAGTGACCGGCCTCACACAGCCCTGAGTGGCATTATGTGAGCAATATACCCCAACCATCCCTTGGATATAAACCTGCCCCAGCTCAATCCAATTGGAGCGCCTTAATAATTACTCACTAAACCACCAGGCGCCATAATTTGGTTATATGGTTACCACCCAACGTAGTAAATGATTTCCTGGTGTACAGGAAACCATTTGGCTTGTCAGTGTAGAGTCATCCACAAACAGAAGGAAGAGGAAAGAATGAAGGAAAGAAAGACAGAAGAGGAAGGAAGGAAAGACAGAAGGATGAGAGGAAAGGAGAGCCACCCGAGAGCAGCACTACATCGAGTAAGTGGATGGTGAGCGCCCCCATTTACCACCAACCCCCACCTACCACCAAAATAAATAAATCCAATAATATGTTGACGTTATCCAGTGCTCCCTCACACTTTCCACACACACTGCCTCAAAATGTCTTCACGCTACACCACACATTGACTCCCA